>NC_087476.1:94115404-94412904 GCF_036417665.1 Passer domesticus
GTAAAGTTAGAGATCTTGGGAAGCAGATTGTCATTACTTTAGTAATTATACACAAACACTTCTTAGTAAAGTGGATTAGAATTTAAAGAATAGATCAGCTTTATGTTCCACTATGAAAAAGGAAAAGTGTGTTAATTGCTCATAGACAGTAGCTTACACAGAGGCACTTCACAGCTGAAGAATATGATATGGAAAAGACCTTTGTTTAAATAACACGAGCAGTGTTGTGACATGGACCAACTAAAATCCTTAATGCATGGCAAGGAAAATAGAGGCAAAACAATATGACATAAAAAGAGTTCTGGATTTAATTGTAGTATTTGGGGGTGCCATCTGTGTCAGGCGTAGCTACAGGCACTTTTTTGTATCTGCATTTCTTTCTTAGGCTTGTATTAAATATACACAAATATTTTTATATGAAGTGATTGCGAAATATAATAATGTATGAGTACTTTCCACATACTTCAGCTAAATATGCATATGGATTTTAAAATCCTTTTAATCACAATACCTAAGAAAATAAAATTAATTATTTCTTTTAGTGTTGATCTAATACTTTAGTGTTGATCAGAAGAGCTCACATAATGTTGTCCCTAGCAGTTGGAATTGTACCACTCTAATTATCAGGTTATAATTCTCTTGCAAAAAGAATTTTCAAAATTAAACAGAATTAATATATAAGCCCATCAATAACTGCATTACAGCCTTGCACTTACATAAACCTTCAGGTAAGATTATGGTATTTCAAATGTCTGAAACAGTTGTTGATCTTAAATACCAAATACACAGCAATAGTTAAACTGATTAGGGATAAACTTTTAGCCTTTGTTCTGAAGTTCCTTGCAGAGTGGATTTAATTCAGGCCTTAAATCTCCCTTGAATATAATTTATTTAGTACAGCAATATGGGGCCTCACATTTTTTATAAGTAGTGTTCAAGTATTTATTGCATAAATTAGTTTGTCTACAAACTCTGACCAACTCCTGATAATACTTGACCTACCATTATATACTTGTGGTAGTATTTGACCTTGAGATATTTTTGTAGTTATTAAATGTTTAATCTTTAGTAGTATCATTTATACCAGGAAATTTACTTAAACAATTACTATCAGTAATTTAAAAATGCTTTCATACAATTTGCTCACTTTATCCATTTTTTATTTGCAGTTGAAAAATGAAGAAAAAGATACATATGAGGAAAATCTCCATTACCCTTTTCTTCTCATTTTAACAAAACAGAGATAGAAGATTACACCTTTTTTTTAAGATGGACTACTGAAAATTAATCCATGTACGTGGATGGTCAGGCAGTGTGGAATGTTCATTTTTCCCCCATTTATGTCCCTGAATCATCACTGGAGAAATATTTTCTAATCTAAATGCTGAGAAAGATATTGTGGCTCGTTTTGCAGAGTATAAACATTGACACATCTTTTTTTTGTATCATTTTAGGAGTTATTTTTCCCATTATATTCCAGCCTTATACTGATCAGACTTGTATACATTAACAAAGGTGTAGAGCTGGCTTCCTTCTCTTTTGTGCCTTTAAACTTGCATGTACTTTGTTGATCTCTTTAAATGCTATTTTGAGGTGTATTTGAAAATATATGGATAATATACTTTGTGGGCTTAGATAATTGGTTGTAAAGAAGTGAATGCATTGACACTTAATTAGTAAGGAAATAGTTGTCTGAGTCTGAAGATCTTTCTTAAAGTGCACCTATTGAATGCTTGTATTTTGCTGCCTATTTTTTTTTAATTCCACTGTTGATTTTTCTGTCTATGATTGAAATGTCCTCATTTGCTTTAGTGTTGAAGGCTCCTTTTCTATATGTGTATATGTATGTTTTTTCCAGCAAGACTTTTCCTCCTGTAGATGTATAAGAAATTATGCATCAGACAAAAGCCTCATAAACTGACCATTTGTCCTTTGGACACAATAGCCTGCCCAGCCCCTCTGCTCCTCCTCTCCAATTATGTGTGATTAGTCTCAGTGTGTTGTGTCAAGAAGGGGGAGTGTGCTGAGTGCTTATTATCTGTTTAGGTACAAGAAGAGCACATTTAGGTTCTGCCTATGAATGGAAAGTGAGTCTTTATCAGGACTAAAATCTAAATGCTACTATCCTAGAAATTGCTTTCAAAATAACACATGCTTTTTTTGATAAATTCCAAGAAACACTGTAAGAACTAAAGGATTTTATAATGTAATCAAACTATCTCCCTTGAATTGGTTTATATTGTGATATATTGTCGCCCATATATTTGACACACACTTAATGTGAGTTTTCTTGTATGGGAAAAGACAAAAATCCTACAAAGAAACAGGAGCAGTATCTGATTTCTTAACAGTTTAACAGACTGTTTTAATGACTTCTCAGTAGCAGTCTTTAAACCACAACACTTTTAAAATGTTGAAAAAAGAGAGAGAGGCAGAGACCATGACTGAGAGAGGAAGGTACTAGCTGCAAGCAAGTGTAGAGAATCCTTCTAAAATACATTAATTAAAAGAATTGCAATTTGACAATAAGCATTCTTCCATATTCAACTCATTGGCCAGCATGTAAACGACAAGCTTCTGAAAGTCCCTTGCTCTTCTGCTTCTTCCCAAATAAATTTTTTCACTACCAGTTTGCACATCCTTGTATTCAGTACTTTTTATGCTCCATTAGAGCACCTAGATGGATCTCAGAAGGCATAGGTCAAGTCGCAGTTAGATCATACATTTCTTTCGCACAAAAACTTGAATTGCAATGCCAAGTGATGGGCTAACATCACAATAACAGCAATTTATTCCTCTTTTGATAAAAAGCAGCCTATTCTCGGTGTTAGATAAAGACCAGGGGCAATGCAAACCAACCATTTATCCTAGAACTGAGTAGTATAGCTGGTATGAGTTTCATATTCAAACTCCTGTTGGAAAATACTTGTGTAGTAAGAAATCAAAAGCATTTAGGAGTAATTTAAAATTGCTGTGAGGATGGCTTTAGTGTAATTAGTTTTGTTTTGTTTGTCCCACACAGCAGTGCCTTTGTTTCTCTAAAACCATGTACAAGGAATCTTCATAATCAACAAAGCAGTGTGGAAAATAACACAATATTGAAATTTGTGAACCTTTTATTTTTGAGAGGACCTGAATGTCTGCTGTACAATAATCTAATAAAGATTGTTAGTTGCTAAAAATAGAGGCAACGTCATTTGAAAATTGCGGTTTTAGCTCTAAGAAGAAAACAGTTTTGCTCAAATTCGTAGCTGATAATTGCTTTTTATTTCTTTAGTGTCTGTCGTTTGAGTTGAAGGCTTTGCACAGGTGCTGCCATCCCTAAAGTGTGTAATTGATGGCTTGTTTACCAAAGATGCATTTAGGTTTCATCCTGCAAACTCATATTGGAGCTCCACAGGCAGTAAAGTTACTCATCTACATAAGTGCTTGCAGGTTTGGTCCATGCACACATTTTTAGAGGTACATAAACACGTTCTCTTTTTGATTTTTTTTTTTTTTGTTTCAAAACGGGTGTTGAAAAGTCACAGATATAGGATTTACATGAGGCACAAAGAATGTTCTCTTTTAGATATATCTCTGAGTCCCTTGCATTAGTGGCTATTTGAATTGTTTCTGAGCACTTAAATTTTAATAAAAATACAGTGTTTACTAATGCATCAAATATCTTTGCTAAGAAAATGTTAGGCAGTTTGGCAAATCATGCTTATAAAATGCATCAGAGCCTTTTATGTCATGTATTTTAACTAGTCTCTGATACTTGGTGTATTTTTAATGATATAATTTACAGTGTTCTGTAACAGAATATTGAGCTTAATTACTTTGTGTTTGCAAAGCATTTGAAGTTGAATGACACTATGCAAGAGCTATGCTGGCTTCACTGAGAATGGAAATGTTAGGCTGATGCAAGTTTTCCTTCACATATTTTGGTAATTCTTACAACAGTGCTGTGTCTTCTTTCTCAGAGCCAAATGGCAGAGAGAAGTGGTATTCTTGTGGACATCCATTCCTTGGGCACAGCTCTCATGCACCTGGTGCCACTGACAGTTAGTTGTGTAATCTTCAGGATATGAAAGATCAAGAAAGTGTTCTATTTCCTGCTGTGAGCTATGGCAACGCCTTGCTTTAAAATTGCAAACTAGTCCCAACTGATAGCATTTCGGAGCACTGGGAAAAATCTTTCCATTTAGGAAATAAATTTGATTTGAAACAGAAAATGTCTTAAGAATGTGAGATGAGGCAGGAGAACTTGTGATCCCAGGTACCAGTCCAGCTTCAAAATCCTTATTAGACAAGTCATTCACGTTTTGCCTGTGGCTTTAATGGCTACATGTTTGCACAAGGAGGAAAGCTGGATTAAAATTGTTACCCCCCACAAAAAGCATCTTTCTATCTTGAGCCTGGCTGCAAACGGTCTATCAAGTGTTACATCTCCATTACAACTCTCCTTCGCTGTTCCCTGAACAAAAGAGGATGCAGTGGGTGGAGCTTTTGATACTCCTCTTGATATGGCAGGTGGCACAGCTGATATGGCGGGGGAAGAGGAAAAAGGCAGCAACACATGCAAGTCAAACACACAGTGTTTTATTACCCACTCTCTCTAATACAAGAGGGGAATAACCAAGTCCTTGTTTTTTTTCACAGGAGAAATTATAAACATGTACTTTAACCTGGATTTTAATGTTGGTTTTTTCCAGAGTGTGTGTTTTTTCTTTTTTAAGGCAGGGTTTTTTAACAGTGATGTCAAACTGCAAATTCCTTTAACTCTTTTGAAATGTTTTGAGAAACTATGAGAAAGTGCTAGGACAGCATGCACTGGTGGTTATGTCTAGAATGTTTTCTGCACAGCCTGGTCATCCCATGTTGTTTCCTCAGAAAGAGACAATTTTTTTTTTTTTTGCTTTCTATCTCTTTATTTGCTTTTTATATTGTCTTGAGTCTGATTAAGGTGGTGTCTCCACTGCCACATATTGGTAGTCTAACACTGGTTGTAAGCCCACCAGTATCTTTTGAAAGATTGCTTTGAAAGTTGATTTTCAATATGATTCTCATCTGCAATGCAATAGCACTTATTAATGCAATCAAAATGAGGGCACCCTCATTCAAAATCCCATAAAGTTTAAAGAAGGTCAACACATGACTTGGTAAATTTGCTGATGAATGTGTAAGTAAGGAGGGGACCCCCAAAATGATGCCCATTCCTCGTATGAGGAAACCTGAAGCACAGCCAGTATTGCTGTCTCCATTGCCCATAGCAATTTAGAAATCAGGCAATGCACTCTAGAACTGACCCCAGATTTTGTGAGACCCACTGCTGCATCTCCTCTGCAAGATCCATCTCCCTCTCCAACCTGTGGTCTCTGTTCCAACAGCTGAATGTAACAAATCTAACTTTTCTTTCCCATTTTTAGAGGGTTTAGCCTATTACAGCTCCTTGCTTAGTCAGCAGCTGGCTTGCTGCCAAAAAGCCCAGCATATTGTTGTGGCTGGGTAAAAGCTGGATATTTTCCATGGCTGTCCAACAGCGGCATTGGATCTTCATTGTCTTCTCGTGTGTAAAGTGTGTGGAAAGTAGAGGGAAGATGCACGAAGCGTTAGTCCAGATGGCATTCCACAGCCTGAGAAGAAACATCTTGACCCTCGAATCTGGGTTAAACTCAACAGATGCCAAGCCCCCAAAAACAAAGAGCTGTTGTGGCTGACGACAGCAAAGGAGAGATAGGCCTTTGGTAACAGAAAGTATCTTTTATTTTGGATGCATTTCCCTACAAATAACCAAAACAGTGTCACTTGTAGAAGATTGCTTATTAAAAACAAGCAAAAAAATGATGGTTGTCTGCATTAGGCATCGTCCCCCTTCAGTTGTAAAATGTTGCCCCTGGGTGATGGGTTATGCTCACAGAAAGGATTTGAACATTCAGACTGCGCTGTGCCCTGACAGAGCCTGCATGCTAAAAGACCTGTTATTTTTTCCTGACTCTGACTCCAATTAATGTACTTTTTAAATGATTAAACATATCATGCTGTGACTTCTGAAATGTCAACAAGCTTCGAAACTTGGGAGACAGGAATGTAATAAAATAGGTAATAGGAGATTCAATAGTTAATAGAGGCCCTGAAGTGTGAGTGTATACAGTAGCTGTATATTGGAAACTGTGCAAATGAAGATGGCTTAGTATTGCAAACTGAGGAAGAAAATTGTTTTTAATTAGCACCTTCATAAGAACTGCTGATTAATACTGTTTGGTTTGGTGAAAAGCTTTCAGCTGAGTAATTTGTACAGCCATTACAACAGTTTTGTTAGACCAGGACTCCTGTTGTTAAACACAAACAGCAGATGATAATGGTGGAAGATGAGTTTGTCATGTAACAATTTACCTTATTGAAAAAAGCTTTATATAAAACCCAATACAGTAGGTACTAGCAGAAATCACATATTTTAAATCCTTTCAAGATTGCAGTGTGTGATGCTGGTATGTTTTTTCATGGAGGAGAAACAGATTTTATATCATTTATAAAATTATATATACAATTTAAAGGTGTTGTAGCATAGACAGACCACTTTACTGGTAATGCTTTACATCAGGATGGTAAAGTGCTGGTATATTCAGACACTTCCTAAGTATACAAAGTCAGTCTAAAATTTGAAAGGTAATTAAGTAATATTGTTCACATGCAAATGTATGTTTGTGCATTATGCACTGAAATTACGTCTGGTGTTTGTGTGATGTCTAGCATTTATACCTAAGGCTTTAAGGAGATTTCTCCCAGGTTAACTACTACCGTTCACAGCAATTGCTTCCCCTTCCTTTCAACTGACAACAAAAAATTAAAACCCCTTATCCATGTCTCCATAATACAGAGGCATATGCATTTTAGTGGCCCAGATACAAAATTTAGTGCAGTCTGTAGAAACTGAGGGATTTTATTAAATGTGGTAACAATGAAGGAATATCTGCACTAAATTATGACGCTAACCAAGGATGGTAAGATCTGTAAATTATTGGAGTGCTATAATAGAACATGAGAGTTTTCCTTTAGACAGGCCTTCGGGGTAATAACAAGGGTTGAGACTCACGACAGTGCCAAATAAGCTTTAGACAGCATAATAGTCTGCAAAGAAAAGCCACAGAGCACTAATGTAAAAGAAGAGCTGTCCACCACATGCAGTAAAAATCACCAAAGGTCATTTTATGGTAGCAATTGTGACATAAAATTGGTGGTCATGCTACATGTCTAATACTCAGCACAGCTTTATAAATGATGGGCCCCTAGCGATGGCTGTCATTAAGTGCTTTCATCATAATAAACTTTAAACTGTTGGCTTTATGAATCGCCAGCCAGCTTCAGCTGTTCGTTGGATGGAGCTTGCAGTGCCTTAAGTGTGACAAGGCCTATTAGGAACTGCAACCATGTTTCAAGCGTACTTGGCTTTCCCACTCCTGGGGTGATTGCTGCCTATTAAATGGCATCTGGGAAGATTTTCCTCCAGCAATCTCTGATCAAGAGCTTTTTTGGGCTTTGACCTGCATTTCCTTCAAGACTTTCTCTGAGGAGTTTTATAAGAGCAAAACTCCAGAGGATTTATAGCCACTTCTGATTAATACCTTTTCAGTTTTTCTAGCAACTCTCCCACTGCTACATGGAGAAAAGCTTTCATTGTTCCTAAGGTGCTTATTTGTGACCTTTTCTCTGCTTTCTGATTCCCTCTAACATGTTCTCAGTGAAATCCTTGGTGTGCAACCAAGACAGTTGCTGAAGTTGCTGCAGCTTTCTTTGCAGTGGCTTTGGTAGTTAAAAAAGAAAATTAATTTAGGAGGAACGCCTCCCATTTCTATTTCAAAAGTGGTCTCGCAACTCACAGGTAACAGTTAAATGCCAGCAGTACGGATTTGCTCTCCTAAATAGTGTACATGAGGTAGAGAAATGCCAGTTCCATGGGGCTCCAGCTGAGGGGAATGCAGCTACATAATTATAACAAAAATTTCCTCCTCGAACCCAGCCTCTCAAATCCCTGTGTAACAACAGCCTCTGTGGCCCGTTGGCAGGCACGGAGCAAGTTCTGTAGTGGCAGGGCCACATTCTTCCTTCAGCAGCTTCCTCTCTTTGTGAGGGAAGTGTCCCAGTTCATTTGCGGTCCCTCGCCGTGTCGAGACAGCGTGGGCAGAGGAGCAAAATGTGAAGTGTTTACAGCTTTAGGAAGGTCATGGCAGCACCCCAAAGCTCCCCTGGTGCAGCGGTCTCAGTGGGAGACCCTTGGGCACACAGGCTGCCAGGATCCGGTCCCGTTCTCGCCCTGGCACAGGATCAGGGCATGGCCCCTGAGGTGGCAAATTCCTGAGGCCTGGAGTGCGCCAGGGATAACTATACTGCTGAAATATAAAGTTGCATATAAAGATTTCATTAACTAGATTATATTTTCATCACTCTTATGCACATGAAGTCCTTTAATTTCTATAAATCTTACAGTGAGTTAGAATTAAATCGTATTAGTGTGAATAATAAATGTTTAGGGATCACTCATCTAAGAACTTGTAGTATTTAATTTACAAGGACTATACATTTTTCAAATCTGTTTTAACAAGGAACTTTAAGCACTTCTTGAGGTTTTAAAAAAAGTAGAAAAAACCAAAAAACACACCAGATCTGGAAAGCAAAAATGCTCCATTTTTCCCAGGATGCTGAATGAGTCACTCAGGAGGTATTGTAGTTGCAAAAGCTTTCTGTGTGTAAGAATCTCGCTAATACTCTTATTAGCATCTTTTTTAATCCAGGTAACATAATAGTCAAAGTGTCAGATGAATGTCTCAGAAGTGGACCATTAAAAAATAAATTGTGAAACCTTTGAGAGATTAGCATTTGAATCCAGCCAGAAGCTCCTTGAGGTTCTTGGGTGTGGATCAGAGTCCTTAATGTATAAGTTGCTATCACAAACCCCATCAGCCTCCAAGTTACTTGGAATGAGAAGGCAGTAGCCACAATTATTATTCTTAGCTCTGGAGTTGTTTCCTCTGGGAAGCAAATTAGCAAAATGAGATTTTCATTGCAAAAAAAGGTTTCATTTTCTGATACTTTTCATTTCTAAGGAAGTTTTAAAAGCCAACAACAAATAAAAAGTACGTTAAAACAGTATTTCCAGGGTAAAAACTCATGGTTTAATTCATAATGATAATAGTTAGCTCTTAACCAAGGCTAATATGAACTTTGTGCATTCAATATGCTTTTTTAAGTCATTGCTTACATAACATCATCAGCTGATGCAATAGTTGACCTTTTCCCATGTTGGGAAACTGAGGCAAAGAAGTGAAGTAACACACATAGAAAGGCTCCATGACAGGCAAAAATGTATTTATAATGCAAGTTTCACTCAAAGACAGTTCTTAAACAGCAGACCTTTAAGCATCCATCACAGTTAATTTTTGTGCTAGTTCTTGGCATACCCTGGGAACTGCGTATTTTTCATCATCAGGTACCATTTGAAATTTCCTGAAGAGGTTATCATTCTTTCTGATGGATGGTACCGGTATTGGATTTCTCAGCAGATGTACTGAAATACAGACAGGGATGTAGGATGTACAAGAAGTATTTTAATTTGGTATTTCCCTTCTTCTAATGCATTTCAGCAGCAAGCTGCTCATTTTCAAGGGATTGGGTAAGAGCACTGAAGAAAACGTCAAATTTCTTCGCCAAATTTCTACAGGAGACAAAGCTGCTTATTTGTTTGAAAGGAGCGCTGATGGACATTCCTACATCTTCATACTGTTTTAGCGTTCCTGCTGCTGTGCTTCGTTCCAGGAGCTGGGGAAGATACTAGCAGAGGTGGCTCTAGGTTAACTCTTTGTGATCTCACCAGAAATCTGCAGGGATTGTTTGAGCCACTTTTTGAGACAAGTACTTCCTCAAGTCTGCAGGCTACTAGAAGATTTGGGGATGCAGACCGCACATAAAGCTCTGTGTGGCGTGAATCACAGCAAAGGCATTAGCACTGTGTGAGCGTGTTCCATAACTGATGCAAACAGTTAAAGCGGTGACACAACAGGAAACAAAGTGGTGATTTAACCTTGCATTCCTGGTGCAGGGAACAGCAGCAGCTTGGCAGATTACTACAGAAAGGGCAGGTGGTTTTGTCATGGCTCTACAGCAGCTTGTGCCAGGTGAGATGCATCTGTGCTTTTCTGTGCCCACCCTGCAGACAAGGTGCTGCCAGATAACTGCATGGGGAACAAAAAGGGATCATGTTACAGGCACCAACACTCTGGGAGTCTGCCAGCTTATGTAGTGAGGTAGAAATATTAGCAAACACGTGGGGAAAGAGTCTATTATGGAAATAAAGGGCATGGGAGTGCCCAGAAACAGTGAGCCATATTTTACAGTGGGTTATAGGCTGCACAGGAAAGAAATGGGAGGGAAAAGATGAATTTCTCATCTGAGAGGGAGGTATTCACCATGACAAAAATAATTTAGAAAGATGTTAAGCTCAGTTAAAAGGCAGCCCTTTCAAAGCACTTTCAGAGTTATTTTCAGCTGTGAGCAAAGCAGAGGAATATTGCCATTGGGTAGGAATTGCTGCCAAACAATGATGGGTGGAAAGGATGCCTATTGCTGAACCTCAGCACTTTTCAGGTCACTTTTGGCCTGCTCTTTTCTTTGTTCTAAGACTCCTTTACATAAATAAGGACATCCCATCCTGGCCCTCCATTCCAAGGTGGCAAGGGTTGGAGGCTTGTATCCAGGGCCTGAAGGGCTGAGTACGGCTGCTTAAAGCATGGGGAGGACACATCCTGTCAGGTCATGGCATTAAGAAGGCCCTACTTGTGGCAAAAAACTCGGAGTGAGAGTGAAGTGGTTCCAGGTGGGTTTGTCACAGCACAATGGATAATCTTACCAGGCATGGAGCTCGGTGGGGCAGCAGCACACAGACCCTGCAGAGCAGCACAGCCACAGCAGGGATGCGGGTAAGACTGAGCACCTTAAAAACTTCTCCAGAGGAACAGAATCGGTTCCTTTTCCCAACCTTCCAGTCCCCACTAACCACAGACCCAGGAGCCTGCAGACCACAGACCCGTGTATGTTGAGGAACCCAAGTGTGGGCTTCCATTTGTGTTGCAGTGTATCCGTGGCATGTGCTCACTGGGAAAAAGACAGAAGGTGAAGGAGCAGCAGGGAATGCTGAGTGCTGGGAGGGCTCACCTCGTGGTGTGTTGGCTTGCCTGGACTCAAGAAAACAATGTAAAGGCAGTATATGATTGTACTTGACCTGTGGTTCTGCCTTCAGAGTGATCTACCTCATGCTGATGAGGTGACTAAGAATGTGTTTTCCCTAGGTAACCACTCTTGCCAGTAAGCAGGGGGCATTTTATTGCCATACAGCCATGCTGCTCCTGCTGCTGGGTGGGATTCCCCTGTCCCAGAGGCACCAGCCATTTTACCTGCTTCTCTGACACTCAGTGCTGCCCGCCTGCGCCAAACAGGGTCAAGCTGAAATGAACACTTGCATGAACAGTTCAGATCATTGTACAATCAGATATTTGAGTTGCAGAAGCACAGCACATTTTTCCACTGCTATTTAGAGGCTGATGTGTGTAGCCTTAACAACAATTTGTTTATTCATCCGTTTCAGTAGCTTTGTTCCTGCTGACTTCTATCTAAAATGCGATGTAATGCACATTTTATGAGCTATAGGACAGTTATTATGGCTTAGAGTGAGTCCATATGCACCAGAACTGTGGGAAAAATATAATATTTAAAAATCTCCTAAGATCTAAATGGCTAAATGGCTGTTAGTATTCCTCTTTACTGATTTCTTATCTTTTCATGGCATGGAAATAAGAATAAATTTAATATGCTGAATCTGGGTATATTTTCAGTGTAAGGAGCATGGAGATATATGAGAATATTCAGAAATCTGAGCTTTTCATGAGGTGTTGAAAAAGCTCTTTGAAATGAGAAAAGAAATGTCACTTTAAACATTCATTTTAAAAATATTGAAGTAGCAATATGGTGCTCTGCAATGCATCTTCTATGCTTAAAGCACAGGAACTGGTGTATTCCCAGATTTCTTTTAAAATCTGACTTCCAAAGGCAAATAGTCCTGCAGTGGTAGTTCAAAACACCTGTGCTTCTCTGAGGGATGTCTGTGGTACTTTAAACTGCAAGCTGACTGCAAGCTCAGGCACAGCATGGCTTCATCTGTGTTGATCTCGGTGTGCTAAGCCAAAGGATACACTCAAGGTGTTTGTGCTTCCTGTCCTAGCCCTGGCCCTCTGCACTGTTTGGGTCCTATGGTTTGTGTGCAAATGTCCCTCTGTGAGCTTCCTCTCTCAGGGAGGAGTAGCCTAAGGGTAGGGCGCTCATAAATCCAAATCCTCCAGTGGGTAGCTTTGGGATCTGATGACCAGGGAGGTTTTGCTACATTATTAGATGGGATGTGTAGAAGGCCATGTGCCTGTGCTAAGCAGGACCACCAGCCTGAACTGTCTCCCTTGGCCTTTTCTGAAGGTTACTTGTAGCCTGTGTTTGAACTTACATCTTCCCAAGGTGCTCTTGAGTTTGTGTGCCACAGAGACATAACCAGTGACTCTAGATTCTCCTGTGCTGGACCAGACCTTTTTCTCTGCTGGTTTAGCTGGGCTATAATTCAGAAACTTCTGCCCCTTTACCCTTCCTAAAGGAAAACACAACTACACCTCCATTTAGCCTTGAAAAGGGGCTCTGATAATTGTCTTAAAACCAACCTGAAAATGTGAAGTATTACAAACCATGACACCAGAGCCCATTCATGCTGCTGATACAGTAAAAGTTTATTTCTACAAGCAATTGATGTGTCTATTGCATTGAGACCCAATAGGACCTTCTTGCAGGGCCCTGTGACTCCATGAGAATAGAGGCAATTCTCTCTGGGCAGCTATGGATTACAAAGGAAGTCACTACCACTGGGAGTAACGTTATCTTAACAAAAATCTCCCTGCTGCTGCCCAAACCTTGACCTACTGTGCAGTTCTTTTTCTGCTAATATAACTCACTTGACATCTTTACCTTTCTATACCACTTTGCTGTAATTCCCTATGACCCTTTTAAAGAACTATAGTGGTAGTAGGGCTTCATTGCAAAGATGAACTGTGAAGCATAGCCAAATTTGAGGGGTCTGGAGGGAAGAATAAAGGGTTGTTTGTTATTATTTCATACATAGCCCACCCTAAAGAAATAACAGTAAAAGAGGCAGACACGTGGCAATGGAAATGATGTTTGCCCCCTGTTCTCCACAGAATAATTGCAATGGGGCATTCCATACAGCCCTTCCCTCCTGAAGCTTCACTAATTGGTTTTATTACATCAGGAAAAGCAAAACAGCAAAAATACAAATTGTGTTTGAAGTTTCTGCACTTCTAACATTAAAAACAGATGTTTCTTTCCTGAAGTATCTAGGAAGGTCTGAAGCTCCCAGTCCAGGCCATGGTGTCGTACATTATATCACTTGTCAGGGCTCAAGAAAAATCAAAGCAGAATAGTATCAGGTGTTCTATTTCCTCTTTTTCTTCCTGGTTATAGTTGTGATATTTGATTTTAAGGTGGTCTGATCCACTCCTGTTTCCCAGCTCCTTGCATTCCTCAAGGACTCCGTGCTCTATGCTCTGCATCAACAGGAGGAGATAAAAGGGCGGTTTCTGGGGATGCAGGATGGTGGTCCACAGGGAACAACAATTTACAGGATGTGGTAGAGCTCTACTCAAACAAGAGATTCTTCTTCCTGAAGTAAAATTGGCAACATGCAGACATCCTCTGAGATTCTAACTTTGCTGCTTCCTCAGTTAATGCTTGTACTCTTCAAGGGTAGTGAGGAAAGCTACATCTTCTCCTTTTGATAGGATAATAGAAGTGAGGTTACCCACACTGACCTGCACCTTCTGACTTTTCAGTCAACCAGCAAGCTTTATTCCATCAGATGAAGCATGACCTGTTTTACTCCCCTGCTGTTCACTGGTACTTAGGTAGCTGGATAACAAAAGATTTTGGAACACAACAGGACTTAGGATGCTGCTGGAGAGTATGGAAAACCTGCAACAAATGTTGTGGTTTTGTCTCCCAAACTCATCAGTACCTACTTCTCCTTGGGACTTGCCATACCTTCAGGATTCTCCAGCCTTCCTTCTGTCCTTGCCATGGAACACAGAGCCCTCCCTTGCTGCCATCCCTATGACTCAGCTCCTCAGGCTGTGGAAGCTGTGACCCAGCCTGGTGCTGAGTGTGCTGAGGGCTCAAATGTCAGCAGCATTTAGCCCTCCTGTGGGCAACATTGTCCCCACCCCATCTATCCCTGGCTGAGGCCTTTGTTTGCGCCCCATGGGAGGAAAATAATCCCCTTGCCTCTGACCACACCTGGATTCAGCCTTCAATTTGGCACCTTGAAAAGTGGGCCAATTCTCTAACACACTAGCCAGGACTAAAGACAGAGTGAATGCAGCTAATTTTCACTGCTCTAATTAGCTGTTGAGTTAGTAAGGGGAGACCTCACCTCTTGGAAATTTTTTAAAAACAGAGAGACATAGGGAAAGACAGGAGGAAAGAAGACAGGGAGCAAGAGAGAAAGAAAGAGAGAAAAAGAGGAAGAAGCAAACCAATAAAGAGAAAAGAGAGCACTGAGTACTTGACAGGGTAACAGGGAGGGACACTGGGAACAGCCCCTTTCTTGCAGGTACAGGACTGAAGAGGGTTCTACACAGATCAGAGGTTGGAAAAGCACTGGGAACAGCTGCAGAGGGAGTGCCTTCCTACATTTTCTGGCTTGCTTTGGCTGTAGGTCTCTGGGGAAGCCTTTGGTGTGGGAATCAGATAAAGGTGTTACTGTTGTTACTCTTGGGAATTCAGTGCTTCAGAGAAATGCCCTGAAAATATGTTGGAATATAGTTATGCAGTCTCAGACAAGCAAAAAAATTTCTTCAGTATTGCTCCACAAGCTCTGCCCAAAAATCAGCATTTTCTCCAGCTTATGTAACAATCAGGAAACCTTTCTTTGCATCCCCCACCTCCCATCTCCCCCCCCACCAATACCCCGAAGAAAAAGAAACTCACATCTGCTCTAGATGACTTGAAATAAAGGGGGCCAAATCTGTATGTATGGTTTTCTTAGCTTCTCTACAGAGAGAGCCAGGGCCATGGAAACATCAGACTAAGAGGCTTAGAGTAAATCCTGGCAGTCTCAGTGCTAGAAACTCTCCCACTGATAACCAAAGCCTAATAAATAAGTTTGAGAGAAAAACTAAATGAAAGTCCATGTTGAGCAGTTAATTAGGATACCTCTTAGCATTTGTGCTGCAAAGAATGAGAAAATTAAAGAATATAGAACCATATGTTGACAAGAGTGAGAACATGCTACAAGTAAACACTGCTGTTATTATTAGCAGTAAAAATAATATTAATTAGTTGTATTACAGTAGCACCTAGTGGTGCTACTGGATCTCATCGCCAAATGAGATCAAGGTCCCCAAATGATAAAGGTCTTAAATAGAAGTTGCATATAATTGCATATATATAACATATACATATATGGACATGTGTACATAACATAGATAGACACAATTCAAGTGATGAAGAAACCTCAGCAAATGAAAATCAGGCTACAGAATATTTCGTGACTTGGCTTCTCTTATTCCTATTTTTTTGTATGCTGCAGGGCAGCTGTTTGCAACTTGTTCTTTATGATACAGAGAATAGAGGATTGTATTTGTAGTTCAGGAGTCACAATGTATATATATGTGTGTGTCTGTGTGTGTATTCAAATATAGGTATGTCTATACATCTGTGTATGTACACATACACACATATGCACATTCAGACCACATGGAGTTATATTTTTCCTAACTTGGATCAGGACAACACAGAAAGCTTGGCATACAAAATAAAAGCTACCCCAAAGGCTCCTTTTACTCCCCCAAGCACCATTTCTTTACTACAGTGGAACTGCCACTGTCCTTTCTGTACATGCATGGGAACTTTTTGGAGAGAGATGACTTCCCACCATGCACTGTAAAATTCTCCTTAAAGAAATACTGCCTTCAGCTAAGTCAACATAGTCTGAAAGGGTACAGAACTGCAAGTTGCAGTTGCTGCAGCTGCTGCTGACGTCTGCTAAATAATTTAATAATAAATCTGAAAAAACCTAACACCTTTCCTGATGTGGATTTGCATGCCACAGCAGGGAGAGGCTATAATGACCCAGATGACACACAGTTAACTCCGGATTCCTTAAGACATGGGAACTAATTTAATTGTTAATGTTTTACTGCCTGGGTTTCCTAAGAAAATGAGCCCTTGCAGATTATCTGGGTTCCTGTTTCAAACAGAGCAGTGCTGAGGGCTTTTTAGAAAAAAAAAAAAAATCTTTTTAGAAAAAATAGCAGCAGGAATCTTGAGATTTCCAGTGAGGAAATTGCACGGCAGGTCAGGGCGTCAGTTTAATGTTCGGAGACATGCTTCGTTTGAATGATAATTTCATTAGATTAGTTTGTAAACTTTTAATGCAGGTTGCATTATATGTCTAAGAAGAAACAATTTGTGTGACAGACTATCCTTCATAATCCCCCTCTTCAGCTTTCTGCTAACAAAAGACCCTTAATACTGAAGATGTTTTGTGGGAGGAGAAACATTTTCCAAACAAGTAGTTTCTCTATTCCAGCCCAGGTAACAAAGAGGTCTTAGGAATTTCTGTGGGCCTTGTCAGGACTGGCCCATTGGTCTTAAAGCCACCTGCTGCTTAAGCCATTGGTCAATAGATTAACTGCTGCTATTACTAAGTGTTTAGGAAAGTAAGTTATGTGGCAGAGCAAACAAAATCAACCTCCTTAACACATGTTAATTCAAAATTTAATAAATCTGCACTGAGAACAGTAAAGCAATCAAGGACGGTGGGGTGCGCAGGAAAGCTCTTAGTATGCGCTGCTGCTCCAAGCAAAGTATCACATAGCAGATAAAAAGTCTTAAACAAAAGGATAATACTCTATTTGCTCTGCAAAACTAGCTTGACACTTGCCTCCACGCCTCTGCCTTCCTCCTTTTCTTCTGGCTTTTGGGTGCTGTTTTGTGCTGCAGGTTTAGATTTTGGGCAATTTCCAAACCTCAGTCACTGACGTTCACAATAAACAGTAATAGTGGAGTTAATTCCTAGTGAAAAGTTGGGAAGGATTCAAATACTGGCAAAAGCTGTGACACTCCACAGCCTTGCATGTGATTCATATCTTGCAATGTTTTAACAAAGCACGTCTCCCCAGAAAGGGAAAACCTTCTGCCTGCCCTCACATGCCACTGGGGACTTTGCGTGGCCCTGGAGGTCCAGAAGGATTTTGGCAGGAGAACCAAAGAGTTTCATGAGGTCAATGCCTCGTGGATCTGGCCTGGGCAAAAGTCAGAAATGTGCTACCAATTCTTAAAATAAGTCATCTAAATCTCATTTTCCTACAGCTCTATGTTATTTCATGAGATAAAGACTTGGGAGAAAAATTTTGGTTTTGCATGCAAAAAAGGGGATAGGACAATATCAGTTGTTGGTGAATGCTGGCTTAGGAGTTCCTGCTTTTCTTCAAGCATTTGCTGTTTCTCATATTGCAAATTTAAGTGACTGGTAAAATACAGTTCTCACTCTTTTGGAAAGATCCTCAAAAATTATTGGAATAAATTTCCATTTTTGTGGTGTCTTTTCTTAATTCTTAACTTTCAGGTTCATATGTTTTGTTAATAAGTAATTTGTTTCCTATGTCAGTTAGCTGTGATCTAAAACTGAAGATCAGGACTATGGTTGCCCTTACTTGGCTTAGAATCATGAGATGGATGCTCCTGTGTGCGATGAGTCCGTGTTTTGTCAATGGATACTCAGGAGAAGAGGGAATTCCAGAACAATTCTGATCACACATAAGTTGCCCACTGATATTTTCCCACTGAGTGTTGGAGGGAGGCAGAAGCAAGAGAAATGCACTGAAATTGTATATTGTATTCCTGCTCCAGCACAGGCACACTTCTATCCAGGGTGAGGTGTGGCAGCTGGCACTGGCCTTCTCTTCAGAAATTGAACCATTTGTTACTATTGGGTTTGGGATCTGGGTTTTTGTAGATTTCCCACAAGTCTAATACTGGTTTTTACAAGTGCATTCAACTGGTTCCAAACACACATGTTGAGGATCAGGTACAGTACCTTGCTAGGAAAACAAGGCATCTTCCAGCCACATTTTCAGGGGGGATTTCTCAGGATCCAGAGGCTGAGTTGTGATTTCCTTGGTCTGGCTTTGGCAGAGCCTTCCTTAACCTGGTATGTGAATAAATGCTACTGCAGCCCTCCATCCATGCTGTTTGGAAGGCTGAAAATTCCCCTTTTGTGAGGCTGTAAATTTCCTGAGAGGAGAACTCAGCAGTAACTCCAAAATATTTTCCTTGCAGACCTTGTTGAGCTGGTTTTATCTTGGTAGGGGAGCATTTAGACCTCTCTGAACAAGATAAGATAAATTTAAATTTAAATTTAATTTAATTTTTTATTATGGCGTGGTATCAGCTGCCATCATGGAGCCCAAGCTGATGGTTGTAGCAAGATATTAGAGGCTATCTTTGAACAGGACATTTATCTGAGATTTTTATACTATATCAAAGCTCCTTGTATGTCTGGGAGTATTTGGGGGTCAGTAAAATGCTAAGAATGTTCCAGCAGGACTTCTATCTTTCCTTTCCATCCCATATCTAATCATTCTCCCTTTGGGCAGTCTGTTAAAATTGTGATGGTAGGGTAAAATCAGAGATCTGGGTATAACAGAAGATTTCCTGTGTCATATTCTGAATATCTCTGACTCCAGGACCTAGACTCCTGGTGGAGACAGTGCAAGGAAAGCCAGACCTAGCCCTACATTTGTGCTCTGCAGTGAGGACATAGGACATTTGCGTTCAAAGTATCTTTTCCCTCTGAGGTGGGTGAGCATCTGTCTTCACAGCTGACACCAAAGCTGGTTTTCAGTCAGTCTGCTGGCAAGAGACATGAGTGAGCACGGTCCCATTTGACAGCCATAAGCTCTGGGTAGTTTAATGTAATGCAGTTAAAATTAAAGCACTTGCCTGGTTTGTTGTGCAACATCCCCACATTGCCTCAGTCTGGCAAGGTCAGCTGGATGATATTATAAATGGATACTCCCTGGTTCCTTTTCACTTATTTTTAATGTGATGTTGCTTTCTGTATACGTATTAATTGTATAAGCCAAGAAAAATTGCAGAGTAAATGGATATATTTTTAGATGTTACTTTATTTGGAAAGCAAGAGATGCAGTCTCTTCTGGAATTTGATATTTCTCAGCTGAGCAGTGCTTTACTGCTGTGATGCAGTTAAATCACGCAATTTCTTTGCTGCCTCATAATGAAGAAACCTAAGCTCAACTATTATTCTCCTTTGAGGCTAAGAATTCAAACTCTCTTTGAGAAAAGACTGATTTAAGATCATTTTCTGCTCTGAGTGTGCTAGGCATTACACAGGGTGCAAAGGCAATACACAATGTAGCATGACACTTAAACTGTTATTACACTTATATTGCATTTAGAAAAAAAAAATCTTCAATCATTCATAGTTAACCTAGGACAGCATTTTCCCCAATGTGACACTTAAATGTTTTTAGAATAATGGGATGATTTGTTTCTTTCCCCTTGAATATGAGGCAGTGAGGTTAGAAGGGGAAGCAGAGGGGGGATGAAAAGTGGCTTATATTGTCAAGGTCTCCTTAACTGTTAAGCAGTGGGGGAAAGAATCAGACTCCTTTCCTGGGCGAAAACAGAGATATTCTCCACTGATGACTGTCCTTCTAAGCCTTTCCTATCACAGGCTAGCAGTTAAAATAATACTCACCTACTGGGCATCCAGCAGAGTTGATCTACCTTTTCTGCTAGGAGGTTCACGTCCAGTCAAGCCTGATTAATCTGTTGCAAGTCCTGAATGATCCCAAATATAACACATAACAGCTACACCTGTTTATCAAGTCAGTTCATTTCCCTTCCCCTATTCCACACTGAAAAGGAGCATTAATTAAAACAGTAAACAAACGAGCGCCTATTCTAAATCAGAGCTGCAGGCAAAGAAGAGATAACTTAGGCTCTTGAGAAGAGGGATTTTCAGTTAATTTATGGAATCTACTGTCACTCTCAGGGCAAGGGAGCTTACGTAGCTGGGAAATTGAAGCAGACAGGCTTTGTCTAAACACTTCTTTTTCAGTGAATATCTTCTCTTTTTTTCCTATTTTAATTTTTAATCAAGCCCTTTTTTTTTCTTCCTTTTTTTTTTTTAAGGGAAGAAATTGCTAGATTTTTCCAGTATTCTGGTGACTCATACAGCTCCTGTGAGATACCCAAAAGGTAGAGAAGAGTGAAGATGAGAGGCAGGAACCTGAGCTTTGAAAAGAGCAGTGTGAGAATATGAAATGTTCCTTTAGCAAATTATTCCCCGGAAATTAATTGCTGTGTTTCAATTCGTTTTATTCATCATTTCCCCAGCATATCCATCTGTACCCGGGTACTGGAGCAATGCCGGTGTGAGTGCGGGTTTCTGTCCGCTCGGGATGAGCTGCGGGGAGCCCACCTGAATTAAGCAGCTCGGGAATGGTGCCCGGGGCTTGCTGCAGCGAGGGCCGGCACTCACACGAGTGACAAAGGGCCTGCTCCTGCCGGGCCGAGGGCATGGCAGAGGCACAGCCCGAACTCGGGCCCTGCTCGGGCTTTGCAGCCGCTCTCCCGAAGCTGGGCCTCCCTCCCAGCCCCGGCTCCGCCGGAGGAGAATTGTCCGGGTGTGGGTGCCGCGGGGTCAGGGATCCGCTTCCATGGGGATTTCGGTCCGCTGTGGTTTTTTGAGGGAAGCACGTACACGTTCCGTTTTTGGTGGAGGGGGAGAAGCAGCAGGGGAGCTGCAGGAGAAATGGGGGCCGGACCCCCCTGAGAGCAAAGAGGTGATGCGCTCTGAATTCCCCTCACAAGCACATTGCTGAGCTAATTGAAACTGGCTCTCCCACATCCCCGAGAGTGCCCTGACCTCCTCCTACCTCCCGGCAGCTGGGGGGAGGGCTGGGAGGCAGAAAAACACCCTCTCCTCCTTTTCCTCTCTCCCTCTTTCCTTCTCTCCTCTCCCTTTACCTCTCCATTTTTTAATCCACAGTTCTACTCCGAGAAACCTTCCCTGATGTAGCTCCTGCTCTGCACACCCAGGACAACTTTCAACAAATCACCATTTTCTGTCAAAAAATTTGCAGCTTGCTCTTGTTACGAGCTGCTTTTCAATTCCAGAACATAGCTAAAAAGATTACTGCTGTGCCCAAATAAAATACTATTGGCAGGGAGACAGTTTAAACTCCTATCAGCCAGGATTTGTCATGATGAAGGCTGCGTTTCTCAGGAAGCAAACTATCATTTTGCTTCTTACAATGCTGTTGGGACTCTCTCCCTAGGCTAATTAATGTATTAGACATTTGATTTTATTTCAGACTGAGATTTGGAATAAT
Organism: Passer domesticus; assembly: GCF_036417665.1. NCBI lineage: Eukaryota > Metazoa > Chordata > Aves > Passeriformes > Passeridae > Passer > Passer domesticus. The sequence goes on from NC_087476.1 coordinate 94,136,908, forward strand.
TCAGTTTGTGAAATCACATTGAAATTGTAGTTTTCATAAAATTACAGACAGACCAAAAAAAGTTCTGTAAACCTTTGTCATTTCAGATACAAACCTCTTTTAAAGCTACAGGAATGCCTTCTACATATTTCAAGTCATCCAGCATTTACTGGTGGCATATCCAGTAATCATGTTGACAAATTAATGGTAGAGAATTAGTTGTACATTAAAGATTTAAATTATATTATGCAGCACATTGTCATAAAATGATATAAAACAATTGGCAAATAAATGTAAATTAATTCCAGTTACTGACATGTAAGAGGCAGACTGACATCTGTACACTTCTTGCCTTGCGCAGCTGCCATACTTTCAAACGTAAAGCAAAGTGGGAAGCGGGATGGCGCGGTGCAGCAGCCGGCAGGGACGGGCTCAGGCCTGGCCTTTGGGAACGGCCGTGGGCTGGGCAAACCCTACCTCCACTTCTAAACAAACAAGTTTGTGTCCAGCATCGCCCCTGTGTGCCCCTGGGGGGACGGTAGAAAAGTTTCCTTTGTCAAGCAGGATGAATACCTTGTCATGACAATACTCGGGTTTGGTATTATCCTACCCTGACCAAAATCCCGCGAGTTCCTATAAATACCAAAGCACGATTGCTTCCTGGGGCACAACCCCGGGACTTTCAAGGGCTCACACACTACTGTGCTGGCTAATTATACAGATTCCATTTCCTGTTATGAAGGAATGCATTACCTGCAGCAAAGGATGCAGAAAATATTGGGTGTGGGAGGCGCTAGGAGGAAGCAGAAAGCGGCCATGAATTCAAGCCCCAGCCCTGGGTTTATACCCACAATCCAGACCCATGCTGAGAGCCTAATCACTGGGGCCATTCTTTGGGCTGTTGTCCAATCAGTCCCTGAATAGCAAAACCCCACAATGCGGAGTATGAATTAGAGGGGGGGAATAAACGTGGGCGCAGACTTTTTTTGCAACAATACCTAACTGGGCCTTTCAGCCAGGACAACTCACGGACAAAAGCACGGCGGAAATTGAAGTAACTTTTGGAGGCCCTCATCAGTAAGAGCTGGCTTGATGAGGGTAGCGCTGGCTTCTTTTTTGTGTGGACTGGATCAATTATTCACTGAGGGGGGAGAGGTGGAGGAAAAAAAAGTCTTAAAAATCCAACATTTGTGTTTCACTGGCCTTGGAAATCATGGCTGTTCGCTGAATAAAACCAAATATTTTTGTCTCCTCCTCCTTCTTTCCTTGGCGGGTGCTGCAGTGATTTAGGGGGTGGCTGGTGGAGTGCTTGCATTCCTCACCCTTCCCCCCGGCGCCCAAAGAAGAGAATAGCTTCTTGAGCTATAGAGATGTCAGGTCCATGTTTTAAAATTTAGCTTTGTTTACCCAACAGAATGGAATTCATTACTGCGCAAAAGCGGTTCAATTTTCTGACCTTTTTTATTCAAAATGTTGGAAGTAGCAAAAAGCTCATTTGAAGGTCACAGGTTTATGTATCTATTCTCTTAAGTGTTTTAGAAATTCATATGGAGGACACTAAAGGTGGAATATGTGAAAACATACTGTTCATTGTTTACCCTAACCTTGCCATGATTATTAGATAAATGAGGGAAGCAAAATGGCATTAAAAGCCATTGTTAACAGTGATTTTTTTTTCCCCCTGAAGACTGTTCATTTTTGCCCCTGATCTGCAAAGGTCATTTGCTAATTCTTTTCACTGAGTAGTTTATATAACTTCTGCATTTCAAGTCTATAAAAAGCTTTTGCAGACTTTTCATACTGTAAGTAGTAATTTGTTTCATTACTGTTTGAATTTTTATATGTAATTCCTATGGACATTTTGCTGATATTGTCAGGCTTAAAAGCTGAGAGGCTTTTCAGTTTTTTCTATTTTTTTTTAAGGCCAGATTCATGCTATCTAGATAATTTGAAATTAGTGGAATCAATCAGTCGGCGATTTAAAAGCCAAACTTTGCGGCGAAAGATATTTGGAGTAAAATTATTTTATTTTTCTACATCCACATCTGATTTGAAAGGCCTTTTCAGCCAGTTATCCAAAGCCAATATTTAACTGTTACTTATTCCCCTAATTTCTGTCCTTTGTCAGGGGAACTTTCCTCGCTAGATCTTGTTGCTCCGTTCCGCGCTAATTGCGGCTTACATTATATAAATGGCTTTGTAAAGAAAACTATAACCCCCAGCCTCGAAAGTTGCATGTTTCTATTTGCTCAAACTTGATGCACTTATTTTGAGAGGGTCATTTCGAGGAAAGCTGTGTAGGCACTGAGAATGTCTTGTATAATAAGCTTAAACAGAACCTTTTGTCCGTCCTCGTCTTCTCAGGCCCGAAAATTAGGCCTCCTTTTTCTGGCGGGGGGCTGAAGTGGTTCATTACCGCAGCCTCCTCCGGCAGGCCTTGGCCCAGCCATTCCCAGTACTCGAGCTCTGTAACTTCCTTAGAAAGGACGAAGGAAAACATGGCACACAAAGGTCTTGTTAGCACTTCCTATGTGAAATTAGCAGCTTTCTAAAAGGTACAACTCCAATTACCTCACATTGTGGGGACGCGCACAAACCCAACAATGAGCCCAGTCTTGCAAGTGACATGCTGTCTCTCTGGAGTTACTTCCCTAATTAGGGATGACGAAGCCCCATTCTGGCGAGTGCATCTATTTACAGTGGGCCACAATGCCTTAACTCGAGCATCCTCCTGAAAGGCCAGTGTTAAAAAACACAAGTGCTCTTTTGGCGGAGCCGTCCGTGGGGAAGCGCCGCATTCCTCGCGGCTACACCCTGCCGAAAAGGGTGGCCGCTTTCACCCGCATTGTTCACACTTCAGGATTCATTTGGGACAATAAAGCTCCTGCCCCGTGAGCGCTGGGAATTACAGTGGACAATGGCCAGGCTTTCTTAACGGGGTCTAATGATGGAAAAAAAGAAAAATATTTATTGCTTTTGACAGTTTCACAAGGGGCAAAAATCCTTGTCGTGGCTTTAAGTTTCCACAGCTGTTGGAGGAAGGGTGGTCATATGGACTAAAACAGTTCAGCTCCTTTGTTAAGAGGCTGAGCACAAGGGCCAAGCTGTGAAATTAAAGATTAAGTTCGTTAAGGTAAGGTAATTGTGCTTGCACCCTTGTTGATACAGGTGTGTACAGGCAAGGCCTGGCTCAACAGACCTATTTATTTACCTCCTGGCTCCTTACCTTTATGAGGCAAATCACCTCACTAGGGTGAGGTGCTGGAAATGTATCTTGTTTGCAAAGCCTGGGACGGGGCTGGTGACGCACAGCCTGAGTTCACCAGGGCCCCATCAAGAGGGGGAGGAGGGCGGAAAACATTTGGGGGCACCACCAGACATACCTTTGCCCAGAGGAGACACCCACCCTGCCTTAGGGCTGGGGCACATGTCAGCTTCTTTCCTAAGAGGAGAAATGTCTTGAAACACCAGTGGTGCTGCGGTGAGGGAGGTGAAATTATTAATTCCCTGGTAGCTTATTTGGCATGAAAGTGTTACTGATTATTAGTTTGCTGCTGCTAAGTGTTTGGATTCTTTGCTATTATTGTGTTATTTGTATTGTTAACAGTTCACAAGTTCAACAGTTTCAACTAAATTGCACTGTAATATTAGGGTTCCAGTATGAAATTACTGCAGTTAATAATAAAATAAGACCTTTGTGTAGGTATATAGATAGCTTCCCAAATTCATTAAAATAAAGCCCTCGTGAATTAACGCAAACATTCTGCTGGGGTTGTGCTGTTTTGGATCAGCAGATCAATTATCTATTGTGCTATTTTGGTGACAAAGTAGGATGATAATTTTGAATTATTAAAAATGCTGCAAAACAGTTATTTCATCAAAATAAACATAAATCAGGGTCTTGCACAAAGGAGCCTGGTAGTTCACTTTCGCCGGTTCCCTTCCTCTCGCCCAGCAGTCGCCCAGCCCAACGTCCCGCCCGGACTGCTGCAAGCATATCCAAGCCTGTGCTCCAGAGCCAGCTGAGGAGCAGAATCATTTCCATACCTGGTGCTTAAAAACCGTGCCTTTAGGGCCTCCTCTGTGAGAAAGAGCAGCTTTATTCACTGCTGTTTCCCCTGCAACGACGCTGCAGTCCTCCCTCTGTGAGTTGCACGGTGCCAAGTGGTTTGTGATAGCGCACTGAGGTTAGGACACGCGTCATCTCTCTGATACACATTCTGCCCCAGATATTGTGCAGGTCAGTGTCAACAAGTGGGCATCAAAAAATACCTCAGCCTGGTTGCTGTGCTTCCCAGGATAGGCCTGAGTGCAGAATTAAATCTTCTGTCCCACTCTGCTTTGGCAAGGCAAGAGCTCCTATCCCTTTTGGGGAAAAATATATGGAAATTACTTACGACAGAAATTCCTCAAAGACAGCATCTTTTCTGCAAAGCCATGGAGATGTCTGTATAAAGAGGCACATGAAAAGGACCAAGTTCCTTCTCCTTCAAGCTAATGACACATTAGGCCCAATCCTGCTCACATTAAAAAATCAGTTCCATTATTTCCTGCCTGCTTTAATGTGTTTTCCCCATATAGGTGCCTAAGGAAGCAGATAGTAGTTCAGGTTAAATATGTGCTGAGATACAGATATGCTAAATATTAGCAACCTCGCTCTTTTACATTCGCTTGTACACAAATTCTCTCCTTCTGGAGAATATAAATGACATATCGGTGATTTTAGAAAGCGAAGGCGTTCAAGTAACCTTCATACACCTTCTTTAAAATTAAGGATTTAGCTTTACTCCTGTGGCATAGATAATGAATTTTCTTTGCCGGATGAAAAAGAAAACCTGTCATATAGGTGGAATATATAGCCTGTTACAGCTAACACAACATTTCATCATTTGAACCACTTGATAATTACAAAGAGAGTTGCAGGCAGCTTCTGAACTCTTCTTAAATCTCACTTTATATTTTGGTCCTAGTGAGAGCAATCATTGTAAGGTTCTTTTTGTTAAGGTAAAATGATTTTGATTCTTCTTTTTTTAAAAATTTGTATATGGTTTTCTACAAAGATCTGGTTGCTCTTAAAATAAGTTAAACAATTTTCAGCTAGGAGAAAAGTAATTTGAGAAAAAGTTCATTTAAAAAAACTCTTTAAAATATAAACCTTCATCCTTTTTCATTTTAATTTTTTACAGGCTGTTGCAAAATACATGTAAAACATAACTGAACAGTTCATGAGATAATCTGCCTACAAATCATTAAATTAAATAAGCTTCATTTTTCTTGCATGTAGACATACCTGAGAAAATATAAGAGCTTACAATAGTTATTAAATAAAGCACAGCCTAATAAAAATTTGTTTTGTTGAGTTTGGTGAAAGGAAGTGAAGAAAAATGGTACTTTAGCTATGTTTTTCCATCTATGTTTGCATGTACTATACTATATGTGAAAAATAGTGTCTCTCAGGTGGAGAGCAGAGTTTCTTGTATTCAAGAGGACTTTTCTCCCTGCAACAGCTCACATGTTGCTTGTGGGAATGTTCACTCTCTACCATGTGCATATGCACACGGTGTCGTGGGCATCAAAGAACAATGTAACACATTAATGTGGACATCAGTGAACATAACAGAGTGTGTGTACATTATTACAATGTCTGTGCAGATGCACGCATATACACTGATTTGAATACTTTGGCAAATTCTTATTATTTGAAATATATCATATTGTGGATTGTTCATTACAACCTTTCCTGGGTCGCATAGAAGTATAACAAATCAGTAAGAAGTAAAAAATTACTTTACTTTGCGAAATTACTTTCTATAATGCTGTTTTCATTTCTTCTGCTTTGACACCTTGCTGCTATAAAAATAGTGAAAAATTTTTAGGAACCCTTGCCAAATCTTTTATCTTAGTAATCATGCACTGATTTTTCACCTGTAATTAATGGTTACTGTCTTCCACTCATTTTGTGATTGATCAGCTCTTCTTGGGGAGTGATTTTTCCCTCCAAGCTATATATCCAAGTTGCTCAGTACCTGTGCTTTTCTAAACCGACCATAAGTGAAATACAGCTCACAGAGTAGTTTCTGCCTCTTCTCTGAAGGATAAAACTACACAGCAGCAGTTGGGTACTAGGCAGGTCTCAGGCCTATGAGACAATTTCAATGTGAATCCAGGATGTTGGGTTTTTTTCATTTACATGCCAGGTGGTTTTGACTAACCAATATATAGTGAATGTTGTTAGGAAAATGATGAGATTGCATTTCCCTGTGTCCTCTACAGTATGTCCTAAAATTGTAATCTTACTCAGCTGCTGAGTCCACCTCCTGTTCTCTGTGGATTAGTTATTTAGCTTGGGTATTAAGTATATCAGAAAAGCTTAATCTAAGAGTCATAATATGTGTTTTAATATTGAAATTTGTCTTTGCAAAATCAAATTTTAATGTTCTAAAATATGTTCACCCCCTTTAACAGCTTGATTAGAAAATGTTTTGCAGGGAGAATAGATCACAGGAGAATAGGACAGATTCAGTACATGGTTTTCACATAACAGGTTGTTCTGTCCTGCTGGAAGTAAAATGCTCAGAGCATTTTTTATTGTTATGAAATATTTTTTTAAAGGTTTAGGCCAGCATTTTTGAAGAATCTTGTATGGGCTAGAAAGGATGTCACAAAGCATCCATGCTCTTTTTGGCAAGTGAAATTAGCTTTGCTCAAGCTCTATAGCTGCTGGTAGAAAAATCAGCAAACATAGACTCCCGTGCAAGTTATTTCTTTCAAAACTAATGTTACAACTTTTTTTGTAAATTAGCAGAAATTCTTGTGGGCATCAACTGAGAAATGCAGTCAGCTTGTGCACAGAGACATTTTGGCCATCTGGAATGTCCTTTTGTGAAATCCCCTAGGAACTCCAGGATAAGCACAGGTAGGCAGCTGAGTGGACTACTGACAATTCTTTTACAAACAATAAAAGAGATTTAAGTGAGCTTGGAGGTTACATGCCAACTTGATCACAAAAGTGTGGAGAAGCCCTTTCTGGCCTACTTATTTGATTTCAAAATTATTTGTAATGGTTTCCTTCTACACAATGTACAAATTGTCACAAACAGTAGAACTTGCTGGTTGCATTTCCTGTCATTGCACAACTATTCCCTCCATCAGATCAAAACTATTTCTGCCTCCATGGTGTGTGTCTACTCTGCAGGGCTACAAACTTCAAACCAAAGAGCTCAGGTACAGCACAGGATTGAGCTGAGGAGCACGGTGATCTTGCCCACAGGGGACTTTGACCTCCTTGCTGGAGCTAAGCCAGCACGCTGCTCCACAGCACTGCAGTCTCCAGTGCAGAGTTAACCTTAGCCAAAGAGCCATCATGGAGCCAGGAATTAGACAGTCATCTCTTGGAGAAGCTCTGTTGTCTATTCTTTTGCCTGTTTTTCTACACTTCATGACATTTATCTTCTGTGGTTTTCAGGTCCATTCTGAGGAGGTTTGTGACTTCAATTCTTTAAGTAAGGCAGTGCAGAGCTCGGATGCTGTCATTCATCAAGTGGGATCTGCTATCTCAAAATCAGTATTATCAAATTATTATTTTAAATAGACCCTGAAAAATATCTGTGTTTTTAGTATAGTGATTATTTCTGAGAATAAAATTATGATAATTGAATTTTCTGAAGAGTCTCAGCACTTCTGATACACTCTTGCGTCATGTTGTTCCTCCTTTTTCTTGCCTTTTTATGAAGAGCTGAAATGTGGAAAATAATGATGGTCAAAAGGGGTTGAAAGGCTACTTGAATGAAGACAGAGGCCAGGGGCACTGTTTCAAAAGTAGGAGACAAAACATCAGATGATACTTATGGTCCAAAGCAGAGGAAACAAGTCAAGAGAACTGTATACTGTATGACATTAGACAAGAGAGTGAATTCAGACAAAATAAGGGGAAGAAAAATCTATGGAGAAATGCCGGCGAATATGCATTTTAGACAAGGATGGTAAGGTTAAAGGGCAGACAAGGAGCCAAAGAAAAGAATACATCCATGATGCTGGTTGGAGTAAGGCAAAAGAAAATTGACTTAGGGGTTGACCAGTGTTTTTAAGAACACAATTGAGTCTAAGTACCTAAATAGCTTCACAGAAAGCAAGCAGATGACTTGTAATGGAAATCATATATGCACCCATATACCCTGATGAACCTGAGCTTTTGATCATAGCATTTACACAGATTTGAGTGAGGGTGGAGCAGAAAACATGGGTGAAAAAAGGTTACTCCAAGCAAGGTACATAACCAACTGAACAGAAAAAGGCTGATGCAAACTGAATGCTAAAGGTAACATATCTCTTTATGTTCAGAGCTTCCTACCAGCTTTTTTTTCCCACACCCTCTGCATTAATTTTACATCAGAGTGTCAGCATTCAAGTTTAATCTAAAACTTCATGTCTCCTAACTTCCAGCCCTGAGGATGTGCAATATTGTACCTGTAATACACAACCCTTTCACTCTTCAGTTCCACTGGTCTGAGTTTACTTAAAACATTCTTGAGCAGAGAGATGCCTTTGGTAGATCTGTGGGTGTAGCACAGAACTATTCATGCACTGCTCTTGGCGGAGCTGTAGTTCTGGGTTTCTTTTATTATTTCCAGTTAGAATAGCATCCTACAGACAGTGAGCAAACTCATTTTAAATTCTGCCATTTTCTTTTCACAGAATCTGATGAATCCTCACTTCCCCCACCTTTCCAGTTTTGTCCTGCTGCCATCATTGTGCTTGCTGTGGACCAAACACAGTGATTGACATGCAACAGTGGAGTGTACCTAATGACAAAAGTTTTAAGTCATGGCACAAACACTTGCCTCCACTTCTTTGAGATGTATGCCAGTGGTCGACCCATAAAGATTCTCTTTGTTAGCGAAATTGAACACTTAAGTAGGTCTTGGGGGAATCAGGGTATGGGCAAGAACATAGAAGTGTGACATGCCATAGTACGACCTTGAGGTTGGGAAGTAAGTGACATGTCTTTTGTGTCATAAAGATTCAGTTATTAATGTAATGATAATGTTCATGTTTTCTAGTTGCAGAAAATGTTGACTTCCTGTTCTCTCTGTAGGCCCTTGGTTCTCATGGCAACATCAGTGTGATTTTTGATTTCTCTCTCTCTCTCTCTCTCTCTCTCTCTCTTTTTTTCCTTCCTGATACATCATTTTGGGCTTGTGAGAGGAGTAAGAATTCAGGTAGGATAGTGTCTAGTGAGGCTCATGAAGTGTGATGGTGGAGGTGGTGTTAAAAGGTATTCCTTCTATTGTCATGGTGCCATTTCATTTACAATAAACCCTCCTGGTTTGTAGCCCAGTAGATGCTGGTAGGTGTTTGACATGACCATAACTATGGTTGTTGGATAACTTCCTGTTGAAAAAAAATCCTTTAAAACTATCACAAAAATCAGCAAAGAGATGATATTGCTAGCTAAAACTTAGTTCCCTGAGATTCAAGGAATACCTGAGGCACAGTAAAATCTATGGAAAATATAGATTAACTTCAATAAGGCCAGGATTTAGTACTATCAGTATCAAATTTCTACCCTAGTTATGGTCCTCCTTACAAATGTGCTTGACGTGTGGAGGAGGCTTTAAGAGAAGTTTCAGACAAGCTCTCCATCACCTGGATGGCTACAGATCAAAAACATGCCCTGCTCTGACTACACCATAGATTTCACAGTACCATCACAAGAGAGAGCTGTGTTTGGCATCTGCAGATTCAGCTGAGAGACTCCATCAGGTGGTGCTGAGCTGTGTTGTTAAAGAAAATGCCAGCCCTTCCCCAAGTCCCAGGAAGGAAAATTAATGCAAAGGGCAGAGCTACTCACAAACTGTTTTGCGGTTTTTTTCCTGAAAATATCAATAACTAAAAATCAAACAAACAAACAACAAAAAAACCCCCACACATACACAAACAAAACCATTTCAGCACTGAGCACTGCACATTCCTGAACGTCCTGATTTCCTGCATTTTAGCTCCCACCTAGCCGGGGCTCCCTTTTCACAGGAGCATTTTTCCCTGGATGTTTTCTACAGGCCTGATCCATTCCATTCAACAGAGAAAGGTAACTGTAGCCATAAACAACTACTTTATATTTTTAGCTGCTTTCTCAATCACCTTTTAGTAGGGTGGGTAAGTTACTGTCAAGTTTTTCTTCCTTAAACAAAATAATAAGTTTCCTGTATATCATGGGAAAAAAAAAGGCAAAAAATCAAACCTCAAATTTTTCAGTGTTCCCAGGGTGGGCTCTGCTATAGAAAGATTTTTCAAACATTTTAGAAATGCTTGAATTTAAAAGATAGGAAAAAACCTTTCCCCCTGTAAAATCTGATGTGGCATCTGTATCTGGATGTTAAGATTAACTTTGCATTATTGGTAAACTAGCATTAAAATACCCATAAATCAAATAATCTGACTCTCTGAGTCAATTGAGACTCTGTATAACAAGTCCAAACATGGTATTATGGCAAAAAAAAAAATCAAGTGAAATTGATGAATATCTTAAAGTATCAGAACTGAGTGCAAAAGTTCTTGGACCATAGGCAAGACATCTTTAAAATACCTCATTCCTTTGACTTCCTTCTAACCATCTGTCTTCATCACTGGGAGAACTGTCTTTTCTGACTTTGGTTACTAGAGCCCCAAACTTCCTGTTTCAGTGTCAGTGCTAATCTTTAAAGCCTAACCCTGGTGGCAATGCAAGCTGAAATTAATATTAGAGTTGTGTGGATCAGAACCTTTTTAAGAATTTTTCCTTTAACTTTGCCCACCAAAATCAACAAGAAAAGGCATTTTAGGAAACTGTGTACAGAAACTTCTATTAAAAACTGCTATTTGGATAGAAATCTAAAATCAGAATTTTTGTTCAAACTTCCATCTTAAGTTTGGCCTCTGTGTTAGAAAGGCTTTATAAGGCCTGGATTTATCTACTTTTTAGAGGATGGAAGCTTGCTTTCATTAATGTCATACATCATACCAGAGGAAAGGATAAAGACTAACATTGAAGAGGTAACCAACCATAAGCCTTAGTAAATCTCAGCTGCTAACATTTTTAATATCCCACCAAAACTAAGCAAACAAATAATATTTATGCATATGCACATATCTTTCTAATTGGGTGAAATGTATTGTTCTCTTCTTCAAATTGCCTGTGTGATTTGTTGGGGGTTTTTTTGCCCCTGGGCATTTTCCCCCAGCTTTCATACCTGCTCATACCATGTCGCTTGTCAGGTTTTGGAGTGTTTGACATTGCTGTTGCCATTATAAATTGAAAGATGGAACCATGGGCCAGATTGCTTTTATCTATTATCCAGTTTTGATCTTTCCATCTGCTCTTTGCCAAGTAATGTCAGCCATGATTATTTCTAACTTGCCAAAATTCTGAACAGCTTTTAAACAGGTGACATTTTCCTATAAAAAGACTCTACCACAAGCATGTTTCTTTTTCCAGCCCTAAATGTCACCTTTTCTCCCATAATTATAGTGGTCTAAGTGACACATTTCTGGACTACTGACAGTTTTAAAGATTTGCTGTTTGTGGGTATTGCAATTACTGTGCATTACCTTCTCCCTTCTGAGAGGAGTGAAATTATTTCCATAGAAGTTGCTGCCTTCACAGTTTTGCCTTTGCTTTTGCACAGCTGGCTCTAGACTAGATCTAGACTTGGAAGTTGCTGGGAATAACTTAGTGTCAGACAAATAAAGAACTTTGGATTAAGCCACTGTCACCACTTAGATGAAATCTTTCTTAAACTTTTTCCTTCTTGCCTGGAAGCATTTGAAAAAATATTGTACCCTGAGTAGACTTTGTGGACTAAAATTTTTGAGCCTAGGGTCACTTAGGAATGTCAACAACACCCTTGTTATAATTATTCTTTTGTGTGGGTACATCTCCTGCAAGTGTCTGTGCTATGTGAGTCAACCTTGTGTGATGATACTTATTTAGCCCATGGGCCAATGATGACACAGGCAGTCCATGTATTTCTGCTGGCATTCCACCTCTTCGTGTAGAGAAAGAGTAGGTGGAAAATTAAGTCAGTAAACCGTCTGCTGTCATTTACTTGGTCTGCCTTCTGCCTTCTATTTCACAGCACAAATAAAACACAGTGACCAACAAACATTACTGACCCAGACATCGTGCAATTTAAATGACGTGTACTGTAAAAAAATCTGATAGCTCCTTGTCTCATCACTTCTTTTGTTTCTAAATAAACCCCCAGGAGAGAGCAGAGACACAAACCAGATATTTATTTGTGGACTCTTCATCTTCCATTCTGTGTATCATAGCAAACCATTCCTAAGGGCAGACTTACTCAAGTCTTTTATGAATTGTAGAACTGGGATTCTCACTACTGTATTTGAACACTAGCCATGAATTTTAATATTTCAGATTTGAATAACAATATATATATCTGTTGGTCTGTACTAGAGATCTCTGGAACTAAAAGAAGAACTATACTATGAATTTATTTTAAAAATCAACTTCTTTATTGATTAATTCTGGACAATTTTTTTTATAATAGATGCACATTTACATCCAAAAATTACCTACAGATATTAGGAGCCTGAAATAGGAGTTTAAATAATGGAAAGAACAAGAGCAACAATAGACTTCACAGTCAGTTTCCTTTAAGTCCTTAGTATAGTCATGAAGTTAAGATACAAAAGCATTTGCAACAACAACATAGTGGGCAGAGAGTATAAAAGAGAGGCCATGAGGCCATTAAGGCAATTAAGAAAGATTAAGATTTCTTGTGGTGGAAAGACCCATTAATCAATAGGCCAGAATTCACAGCATGTTGCAGAATATACTTCACCTAAAAAAAGAGAACAAACAGGCTAAATATATCCCATACCAAAGGTCACAGAGTTCTCATTAATGAGAAATCATATTAATCCCTCAGATATTGCTGGCTCCATAGTTATGTTTTCCATTTGCACGCGTAGGAACAGCACTGATGAAATGCACCGTAAGCAATGTGGAACCACTGTTGAAAAAATTCCTGTCCACAGCTGGCACCACAGATAGATCCAGCAATATTTGGAAGGAAAGCAGAGCTTACTCAAGGGGGCATGGGTTGCTGCTGCTCAGGGTTCTGCAGGAGAGGGCAGTGACTGTGGTTATTCATTGCTGGCAACAATGACGCACAAGCCGCCATTCACGAATGTAAAGCTGCTGTACAAAGATGACACGATGCCTGTCAGAGGATGGGTAATTGAAAATCCTTGAATTTGCAAAATGCCTGTGGGCATCTAATGCAAGTCTTCATATGGTAATGAGGAGAGGAAACAAAGTGGGAGGGCTACTGCACACGCTAAAACTTGCACCTGAAATAATTGGAAATTGGCTTAGACGGGTATGTAACCAGGCTGAAACCAGCTCTAGGGCACTCAGCTTCATCTTCAGCAGCAAGGTCACCGCCCCATTCCAGGCCTATGCATTTCGTCTGAAGGAGCAGCCACAGGTGGCAGAAACAGATTTGCTAACTGGTTGTGTAGAAATAGCTACAGCTGGTTGGGATTTTTTTTTTTAAGACAGCTGAAAAACAGAGGTGGAAGGAGGTGTGCTTCTTTCTGCAAGAGGTTGGTTTGAGTAATTTTTGAACCTGAAACTACTTCCTAGAACTGTTCCTTGGAAAATTTCTGTTTCTTGATTCAGAATAAAGTTTTCTTCACTCATTTGAGCCACTAATATGGAAAAAAAATTAATCCTCAAAACTACTGAAATGAAATATTTAAATCATCCAAATTATGCTGTTTTGATTAACTGGTTTGCAGGCATTCTTGAGATGTGTTACTGTTTCAGGGAGGGATTTATTTGTTAGTTTTAGGGTTTTTAATTGCCATTCAGGTGAGGAAAATGCTTTCTTACAAAATTGAATGTGATTCTGAAGTATATAGAAAGAATGGATCAGGCATCTTTTGCATTAATGAGTTAAATCATTATTTTGGAGCTTTTTAAAATGTAGTCAGGATATGTTTCTTTGATTAAAGTTGCTAGAATATCAGAGGCATGGTAAGAGCCAGAAAAGAAGGTTGGAATCAAGTTTGCCTCATAGTAGTTTTCCTGTTGGTTGTATAGTGATTAATATGGGATGAAACCTTTTCTACTGAAGATATTCCAGGCAAAATTCAACAGCTATTTTCACTGTTTCCAGAGAAGTCAAGTAGCCATAGTGTGTCCTCAATTTCAAGCTGGGCTACATGTATCTGGGCTTTCTTGTCATCTGTATACTCCCTTCTTTTTTTTCGTGCAGGACAACTCACAAAATTCCCAGAAAAGAAGGACAACTTCTATAACAAATCTTTCTGAAGCAGCTGATTTTTAGGATCCTATATCACTGCAGAACAGCACAATCTAATGTAGGGTACCTGTGCTCTAGTTTCCTCTGCCAAATAATTTCTTTACACTGTTCTTGATAGTTTACAAAATGTGACGTGGTAGCTTCTGGCCAGCCAAGGAAGCCTGGAGAGTTGTCTGTCTCCTTGACTGCAGAGAGAAAAAGTCTTTTCCTACACAACAGTTGCATTGTGCTTATGAAGATCTTAGAGCCTAATTTGATACCAAATGTGTGCTACTGTTTTGGGAGGCAGAGGCACTTCCAAAGACCTGGAGTAGACGTCTGCAATGATAGAGAAGCCTGGGATTTCCAAGTTTCTTGATCTTGGTGGTGCTCATATTCTAGCAGTAATAGTAATAATATCTGAGAATGTTAGCTAGTTTCCAGCTGCAGTATATCTCTTCTCTACCATTCCTGTTCTCTATACAATCACCTCATCTTCTATTGCAGTTTCTCAGTTTTACTACATGTAAACACCCCTTCTATCATATTGTTTATCCATGCATGGAGCAAGAAATTAATCTGACTATACCATTCTGGACCTCTTGACATTTAGAGAGAGTTGGGATTTAGACAGACTGTAGAAGGAATTGCAGTATTCAAGATGTGAAGTGATTAAAATGTAACAAGGATTTCAGCAGAAGCAAGGTCAAGGTAAAGATGAACTCAAGGAGAATTTCAGAGGTGGGAGTGAGAAGAGTGGGGAAGGTAGTTTGGCATTATGAAAAATTAGTTTATTGTTTTATTGTTTTAAACTTGGCACTGCTGTGATAGAAATGTAAAGGTCTTTAATATCTTTTAATTGTGCTGTGATAGAGCACAGAGATGCTAAACACAGTGACATGTGCTGTAGATTTCTCTTTATTACAGCTGGCTTTTACAATTTTAATTTACTTCTGTGCTCAGGAATTCAAAGCTCCTCTTGGTGTCAAAGAAGTCAGCACAACTCTCACTCCCAATGTCTGATACCAAGGGGAAAAAAGACTGCCAAGGAATAATGTGGTGTTTCCAGGTCAGATTCATTTTGCTTTTCCCATTATCTGTCCTTCTGTAGTGGTTTTTTCATATACAGAACAGCTTGTAATTATCAGGTCTGCTGATGGAAAACCTCTGGTCCCAGCCACTGGGAGAATCCTCAATTCCTGCTCTGTGGAGGAAACTGCAAGTAGGGAAGGCTGAAGCGCAAATCTTTGGAAGGGGAGAGCAAGACTGCTGGACCTTTCATAGTTTGACAATGTTAGCTTTAGTGAGATTCCTTCTTTGGTTAAAAACCTCGGTGCAATGCTTTTTTGATGCTTGTATGTTAATTCCAATGAGCACGTGTAACTATTAGCCAAACTAATTGACTTTTCACACTAGAGAAACCTAACAGCTATATCAAAAAATAGCCCACTGCTGATATTTGCCAAATGTTTTCATTCCATCTGTTTCATCATAAGGCTTTAGTTTTTCCAGTATCCTTTTCCTACTTTCTATGGCATGCTTTCTTTGACTGTGTTTTTCATAGCAATCTTACCTGGAGATGAGCTGTACTTGTACTGATAGAATAGATGAAAATAAGCCAGCATTTCACTTAATAAGCATTCATTGTTTCATCCTTCTATGCATTGTTTGTGTTGTGCTACTAAAGCAAATGTAGTTAGTGAAAATCAAAATACTATATGAAATCATCTCCTTATAAGATAATTTGGACAAAAAATTTGATTAAAATTTCCTGGCATTGTCAAAACATCTTGTTTTGATGTCTTTGGGAATACAGACTTTTCACTTTCCTCTTTCCAAACATTTTTGTTTTGAATGCTTTCAAATATTTCCTTAGGTACTGTAGAAGCATGTAAAAAACCTAATAGTTAGAGCTTAATGAATCATCTTAAACTACCTAATAGTGAAATTTTTCTATTTTAAATTTTGGTGGGCCAAATCTTGTGCATTTTGATCTTGGTTGGAATTTTAAAACCTCCTCATATGAAGGTTCTAAAACCTCAGAAAAGTTTTTTTTTTGTTTGTTTGGTTTTCTTTCTTTTTTTTTTTTTTTTTTTTTTTTTTGTGGTGGTTTTTATTGGCTCTGGACATCTGCTCTAGAGAGAAAGAGTTTTTGAGTCCAAGTTCCTGGTCTCATATTCTCTTTCAAGTTAAGCATCCTCACTGATTACCACTGCCCCATTTAAACAGGAGGAAGGCAACCTCTTCACAAGCAGAATGCCATTTAGGGCTCTTAGGGTGGATGCAGTCACCGTGTTGATGAGAGGCAACGTGGGCAGCACCAAGTTACTCTTTCACGTGTTATTGAGCATGTTCCATCCTGAGTCTTGTCAACAGGGGCAGAAAGGTACCTCCCACTCAACTCCCCACCGGTAAATTGCCAGCATGGCTTGAAGTCAACAACCTTAAATGCCATCAGGAAACTGGTTGGTGGCCAGCACAGATTGTTGCAGTATGACTGTTTTGCAAGCCTGTATTACTGCAACAATTTTTGTTTCTGACTGGGTAGGCTGCTTTGAGTTAGAGATGATGAAGACTACACAATACTAATGAAGTTTGTCCTTGAGAGACGAGCTTGCACTGCAGAGCTAAGAACAGGAACTTGTGTTTTAAGGCTAGGAACTTCTGCAAAGCTCTTCAGTTTTCCTTTGCTCCCTCCCAGTTTTACACTACCTCAAAACATAACAACACAGCCAGGCTGCCAATACAAATAACAAAGGGCCCTCTATGTTTTTGATGAACAGAAAGCCAAGTCATACTCATCATTCACTTCCTTAGCATCTAACCCTACCTCACCTACATGAAGTTCAGCCAGTGGGTCGTTACACATTTGCCAGATAAAATATTCTACTCTTTTGGACAGAATGGAAATGGAGCTGGACATAGAAGTGCTTCAAGAAACTCAACATTTTCTTGTTACTTATTAAATATCAAACATGGGGCACGTACTTTTACAATATCTGTGAGGACTCCTGCAAAGAAAGCAGGATATTGCTCCAAGCAGTATCTTAGTGACTTTCACTAGCAATGCCTAGTCAAAGGGCCCTGCTTATTTGTGTTACATTCTCCCAATAAATAAATTATTTTTACTGTTGCAATCGTAGTCATCTTCCATGTAAATGCTACCTCCTCCTCCTAGATGCTTAATCAGCTTGTAGGCTTCATCTGCTGACTTGGTCAGTAACAGCAGCCAACACTTGGTATCATCCTATTTTCTCTGCTGTGTATAAAGCTCATTTCCATTTGGATTATTTTGTCAGTTGATAGTGTCAGATAGTATTGATTTGGGGTTTTTGTTTTTGGTTTTTGTTTTTTTTTTTAATGGAATAACCTTAACAAGAACAAAGTAGCTAGTTAGGGACTTGTTTTAGGATAGTATTTATTTCTAAAAATATTTTAAAATATCTGTTCTGGATTATACTTTGTGTGTGTTTTTTCTGTGGGTTTTCCAAAAAATAGTTGTAGTTGTTCATACAAATTTCACATTTTCTGTTGAGCTCCTCATGGAGGAGGAGGTGACAGAAATCATGGACTACCAAAAACTAAACCAATCTCCACCACTGCATCACATATTTACACCTCCAGTTCAAGAGGTGTTTTAGGTAGCCTGAGTAGAAGAGCAGTCCTACTGATGTGGTCAGAATTAGACATCTCTTGAAACAGAGCACATCAGACTCATGCATGTTTGAAGTTTCTGTGAAACTTTTTCACAAATTTACTCTAGTAAATGCCTAGCTTTATAAAGATTACAGTATAAATAAATAACTATGCAAACACAATTCAGTAAATAGATTGACTTTATTTATGTAAACAGGCATTATGAAGGTTAAGATATGTGGGCTTGCAAAATGAAGACAAACCTAAAAAGACAGTTCACTCTCAGTTATACAATGAAGTATGTCTACTTATTGTTCATCGACCAATATTTTTATAGCAAATGAGGCATAAAGAAATTGTGCACATGAGCAGGTCTAGAAAAAAAAATCAAAAGAATCCCTCACTTGATGTGACATTGTGAAATACTGTAAGTTTTTGAGCTCTATGTGTATATTTATCTGACTACTGTTTGTATAACAAAACATCAAAGAATAAGTGGTTGATATGCACAGCAGAGGTAGCTTTTCTGAGATGCATCAACCTCTTGATGCACAGGCAATCTAAATATTAATATTCATCATGTTCTAATTTCCTTATTCCTATGCCAAGTTCAGAAACACTTAGAATTAAGCCTCTTCTGTTTTTCTGCTGTTACATGTGGTTTTGTCTGATTTCACTTCAGCTTGTATAGTCCCACCAAAACAAGCAGCTAAGCAAGATTGCTTTCCAGCTTCAAACTGTGATGTGTGGAGGAAATAAATTCTTCATGTGTTGCTGGTAAGTAAGGATGCTGGTAAGTCTGCATGTCCATTTTAAGATATGACCCAGAATTCCCTATTGCGCAATTAGGTTTGTGTATTTCCTGTTGCACTTCATCTGCATCTTTTTAAAACCTTCTGTAAGGTATCCTGACCCTTAATGCAAGTTGTTATTGTCTTCAACATAGCCAAGTATTTATTCACAGTGCTTATGTAGTTCTTGACTTCCAGAAATGCCTAAATTCTTACCTTTCCAAGTAGAATCTGTGCAATAGTATCTGCTCTAGACAGTGAGAGAATAAAATTTGATAATCACTAAGAGATTCAAAATTTTTCCAAAAGTCATTTTGTGTCTCCAAAACATTTCATTGAATGGGCTGGAGCTCCATCTCAACAGAGCTCAAATCATGTCATTATAAATAATTTTTTAAAATGTTATAAACCAGCAATACCACTCTATGAGCTGCAACTAAATTGCCAATGTCTGGATGAGCCTAGGGTCTGGATCTAAAGACATAAAAAATCATACATATTCTGGTAGAGATTGCAAGACAATGAACTTAACTGTTCTGCCTAAAATCTCTTGAGACTTCACACTCAGAAATTCTTGCCATGGAATCCTTTTTTAGGTGGTTTTATTTCTATATTTATTTCATATTTAAAATGCCTTCATAATGGTGAATTTTCCTGGAGTCTGGAACAGGGTTGGCTTACATGTTTTTCAGGGTGAAAAAAATCCCTATCCATGTAGACATAAAAGAAAAACCTGTGAGGTTCTTAATTATATAAAAAAATAATATTTTATGTCTGGTACCGACACAACTTCATATACTGGTGTGCACACTTCTTTTTTCACTAATTAATTTTTCAACTCTGAAACAATGAAAAGGAATTTTGCTGCTGAATTCAAGCACAACCGGGTGTTATCCAGAGGCTAAATTCTTTTCCTGCTTAACATAAGAACATAATAAGAACATAAGAGGCATACTGGTTCAGAACAAAGGTCAGTGTAGCCCAATATCCTGGCTCCAACAATAGCCATAAGTGGGTATGCAGGAAAGAGTAGAGAGCCAGCCTTGCATATCTGATGCCTCCCTCTAAGTATTCTCCCAGATTTCAGCTACACATGGCTGAAGAATTTCATGAAATGGATGTAGTTCCAAAGTGTTTAGAAACCCTGTGTACACTTCTGCTCTGTGGTCTTGCCCAGTCTCCCCTTGAGGCTGCGTAAACTTATAGCAGATGCCAAATGGGAACAGGGCATCTCAATATTGTGGGAAAAGGGGATTAATATCATTAGGGATAATGCTATCTCTGTACCTTCATTAATACTATGGTTCTAGAACATATCTGGTGATTTGCAGTTATATGATGAGAAAAAGTGGGAATGTGTCCAAAATATTGTCATGTCTTCTTTAAAATATCTATGCAGGCATTGTGATCTGAGAGAAAGGAAAAAAAAAAAAAAAAAAAAGAGAGCGAGAGTGGGTCTGGCAGGGTAGAACACTAATAAACTCTTGATAAAAGAGTAGCCTGTGGGCTCAATGAAGAGATACTTAAACTGTTCAGGCAGGGTGCTAGAGGCAAAGAAATACGTGATTACCTTTGACGATGCAGTTCTGAATAAGAGGAGAATAACTGACAGAGGCCCATGGACAATTTCAGCCTTGCCTGGGAGTAGGCAGACATGAAATGATATACCCATTCAGTGGCAAATTCCAGTTAGATTGCTCTCAGACCAGACTACAAGAGATTCTTGTATCTGTCTTCCTTAGTTTTTCAAACATTTTCTCTTCCATTTTTTTCAAATGAAATTTATTTATTGTTTATAATTATATAAATTAACTTCCTGAGATCACGCCACTCATTTACATTTTCACATATTTGCTGGATGTGCAAAATGAACCAAATGCAAAGATATGTACACAACAAACCTTCCTGTCTCTAAGTGCTTGCAAACAACAAAGGCACTTGAATATTCTTATGAGAGAGTTGTATAAAAACTGTGGCTAGACAGAGTGAATATTTTCTGTGCCTAAGGAAACCAACTGTATCTCCTGCTGTTCTGAATCACTAGGTTCAAATCACTGGCCTCCAAGAATCCTGTAGCTGGAAATGCTGAAGACAGACATCTCTAATGGGTCGTTTTGGACAGCCTCCTGCCAGGATATGATTAATCCCTCCAGAGCTACGTTAGTGCTTGATGAACAGCAATGCTATCTACAAGTACACAATGTTGTCCATAAACATAGATGAGCAGAAAGAAGATACTGGTGCCTGTGGTCAACAGATACCCTCCTCTGTCACCTCTGCTTTTATTCTGTGTTGCCTTTAATTTTATTCCTCATGTTGGATAGACAGGAAAAGAAAGGATTATTTGAAATAGTCCATAAGAGACCAAAGTCCTTAATTTATCAATTTGTGTTGGTTTCATTGTGTTTGCTTCTCAGACATCTGCATGTTTTTCCTAATGTGTTGTGGGGTCTTTTTCTCTGAGTGTATCTGTGGATTTTGTAGGATGGGAGATGTTTGGTCACCTATTAGTAGACTTGGTGCATCCCTCAAAGGATATCTTGTTTGATCAACAGGTTGCTCCTGGTTCTTGGAAGCTTATGAGTTCTCACTAGCACCATTGGAGTACACTACTGGCTGTTTTTCCAATGAGAAGTTTTAATAAGATTGTTTCAGTCAGGGTGGAGTCTATAATCTTAATTTTTGAGAGCAGTAGAGTGATTTCTTGGAGTGATGGTAAATGTCTTTGTTACCTTTACGAAGTGTTGAGCCTATTGGAGAAATTTTTGAACCTACTCCTAAGATACTGCTGGACCCACCCCAGCTGGTAAAATCATCTGGTAGGGTGAGACCCATGTGAGGGAAGGGGATTGTCAGTACTAGTCTTCAGTGTTCACTTTTAATGAATTTTTTCAAGCTTTTAGTATTGTCTCTCTCAATCTGCAAGTCCTTTAGAGTCCTTAATAGTTTCTGTCTATGCCCATGGCAGTAGCTATGAATGTTTTAATCTAATCTACTTGGTGATGAAGCTGTATTCAATTTCATCTCAAGATTAGATCTCTGCAATGCACCTACATCCAGTTGAACCCTGTGACCAGAGCCAAACCTCAACTGTGTTTTATTTGCGTTGAGGCACCCCATTAACAGCCAACAATGTCTACACTCCACTACTTGAAAAATATTTTTAGTCTATTTTTTGCATTAAATAGTTATGATCCTTGCTGTAGAAACCATCTCAGGTTTTTTTTATTCTGTATCAGTGAAGATAAACTGATGTGCCTTGAGGGATCAGGAAGGAGGGTGTCGGCCTGGGAGCTGATGGAGAGCTCCCTGGCTGGTGGAGATACGCATCTTATAGTCTGTGCAGAACTGTAGGCTCTCAGGTGACTCTGCAGAATTCAAGTTTACCCAAGTTTTTGGAAGGGAGGGGAGATGCCAATAGGATATGATGACAAGGCATTGGTTTGTTTTCAGCTGTGATGATCTAAGAGTATCTTTGCTCTGGTAACAGTTAGTGATGACTAACTGTGAATCTAGATAAGTGTGTTTTTATATTCTGAGATATTAAGGAATAGGCGTGCTCTGCCCAAGCTCAAATCCTTCTCAAAAGGCAATTTCTCCATTCTACTTGTTACACTTAATGTGCTTGGGGTTATACTTTCATGTATCTAATTAAATTATTCTTAAAGAACATCAAAATGTATGTGAGAGATGATGTTTTCTGTTGCTAGCTAGCAATGTTTTGTAGTTCCCCAATTACAGTTTCAAATATATTTATTGTAGTAGGTGATATTTAAGGCTAAATGGTCTATTGTTTACATCTTGTGTGTGTTCCTTTTGCTGCTTCCCTGAGCAAAGTATGACAGTGTAACACATCCTCTGGAGGCTCACAGCTAAGGAAAAGTTGTTTCTCTATTAAAAAAATACTTCTTCCTCTGTGGTAGTCTTAGAAGGAATCCGATTTTCTAAGTTTGGTTAAAGTGCTACACGCATCACTTTTAAAATAGCAGCCCTTTATTTTAGGAAAATAATTCAATTCATGATGTTCTGCTTCCCCCTCCTGAACTGAACTTAGATATGAATGGGACGTGAGTACTTGGTGTCCTGAAATGAAATATTTTTCTCAGCTGGAGCCCATGTGCAGTGAAGAAACAGCATGGGTGGGGCAAAGTTTTGTTTTGTTGGTGACCTAGGAGATGTGCAGAGAGGACAGCCTGGACAGTTTTAACAGAGCTCCAAGAGAACTTACAGAACTTGTCCAGAGCCCAGTTCTGTCAGTGGCAGAAGTCCCCCTCATTCAGAAGGAGCAGGCTCAGGCTCAGTGTTTGTAAAACATATGCTCATCATCCCCAGGCTTCTTACACCTATAATATTTCATATGACTTTTCTCTGAAATGACACTTCTTATTTGTTGAGCAGAATTGCCTGTTTTTCTCCTTGGTGCATATATACAAAGTACCTTTTCTTTTTCTTATCTTTTTAGGTAGGATTTTCTATCAGCATATTTTATTTGGGAAATAGCAGGTGACACTTATGGATCTTCCCCTTTCCTTTTTTTTCCTGAAGAAAAACACCCACAGCATAGAACACCCTTGGAAAAGTCAAGCAAGAACCTGTATGCTGTGATGTGCTGTACTAACAAATGTATTCTAGTGCACATTGAGCAACATAAATATGTAAATGTTTTACAACATGTGTACTTACATATCCTACCTTCTTTTATCTTCTTGCTCTGCATACACAAAGTTACATATATCTGGTAGAGTCTGCTCTGTTAACAATAATGCTGAATATGTAAATCCCCCCAGTTTTTACAACCAGTGCTTTAGGTTGCATTTACTGTAAACAAAGATGTATTTTTGGGGGCTGTTGGTTTGAGTTTATTGTTTATGTAAATCTCTCAGAATGTGACATAGCCAGATAGCTTCCTATGTTGTGCTGATCCACATTTTAGGCCAGCAGCCAAAGTATTTTATCTTTTACTTCATTATAGTGATCTTCCAATTAGCTGTGGTCTGTAATACCCTGATTTTGGTGGCAGTGGTTTGGGGAGGATTGTTTGATAGTTCTGCTCGAGAGGCAAAATGAGGGGCCTTATTATAGAAAGTGCAGAGGTTGTGCAGTAGCTGAGTTCTGTTGCAAAGTTTGCCGATAAGGGAAAACTGGCCCTTGAGCATCCATTCTATTCTGTATATTAACACTTCTAATCTGCACTGCTGATAAAACTGCAAGCCATTTGCCTTTGGAGGAATTAGTTCTGCCTCACTTGTGTAACCAGGCGATGGTGATTAACCTTTAAACTGTCCAATATTCTCAGCAGACTCCTGCTCCAGATTAGAAACTATTTAGTTATGACCAACTAAATTAACAACATTCCCTCCTCTGAAGAATAAGATTTGGAAGGTATGCATTTTAAGGTGGAATGTGGATAATGTCCTTATTTATTCACTCACCACTTTTGCTACAAAAAATGTATTCATCAGTTGAAAAGAAAGGGAAAGGAGAGAGGGAGTTCAATTTCAGATTGAAACAATCTACAGTTAGTTACGTACAGGAGGTGATTTGGGTGATTTTGACTTGGGGTGCTGCTTTAGATGGCTGAGACCTGTTTCTGACTTTTCATTCTTAAATAAAACTTACAGGGCAGGGGATAAAATGGGCAGGTTGGTGCTCTGGTGTGGGCAGCATTTTAGGAAAAAGATTTCCTTCCTTTGAAAGGAAAGGCAATTATCTCAATTCTCCAGAAGAGTAATTATTGGAAGATTGCTAACCTTTCTGTCACAATCATGCAAAACAAAAGGTTTTGTACGTGGTGGTTACAGACCGACATATCCAATGGACTTTAGCTGCTGTGATAACCTAGTACTGTACCATTGTATCTACATATTTTAAATGTGTAATTTATCAGTTGAAACATACCCTTCAATACATGTGCCATAAAAGAAAAGAGTGAGGGCAATTATGTAATAGTATAGTGTTTGTCTGACATGCCTTAAATCCCCATATTGTTATTCCTCACTGAATAACAAATACAAAATCCCTGTTAGCAATGTTTTCCGTTTTACCAGTTTTATATTAGCTGCCTCCTTAAAAATTGCTAATCTAGATACTACATTAGTAGGATGTCAGTCAAACTGCAATCCACAGTGAAGCCTTCTTCATATACCAATTTAAATCATTCATGGTCCTTTCTTTGGCATTATTCAAAAGATCATAATAATTTTCTTGTGCCCACAGCACAAAAAAATCAATTATTTCCCCACAAAGACTTGAAAGTACTTAGCGAATGCTGTAAGAAAAGCTGAGGGTTATATCAAATTGAAATTGCACTCATTACACACAACACAATTAGTTGCCACTAGTCTGGCCGGTGCTTTAATTCTGAATGGCATATCTTTATTATTACAGAAACAAGCATGCAAATGGCATTGTTCAGGATTTGCAGAAATCAATAGGATATAGTGCTGTGTGTTTGGTGGCCACTGTCACTCAGTCTGCTGTGGATTTGAGATAATGTGTGTATTTGAATTAATGAAGGGAACGTGAGACATCATAAGTGACACCCAAATAAAAGAAATGGGTACATGATATTTGTAATTATTCTACTTGTGTTTTTGTTGTAAATACTTGTGCTTTTTGTTTTTTAATCAAAGGATTAATTGCATTTTAATAAGGCATTATGATTTTCAGAGCTTTAGTTAATTAAAACTTGTAGTATATAATTATGAAGTGATGCTGAGATTTGTCTAAAGATCACCCATACATTTAGAATATGTATATTTTTCCTTGTTAAGCAGTTGCTACATTTTATGAATTATATTGAATGTTTGAAAGATGATGGCAGTTCCAAATGAATTTCTGTAAATGGCAGCTCGGGATGTAGATTATGTTGTTGGACAAATTAAAGTGGAGGAACTACTGAGGTTGGAAACAATTTTTGGCTGTACTGCTGGAACATTCATTTGCACAAATGTTAGCTTTCAGCTGCAGGAGTCAGAACAGATGTATTTGTTCAATGTATCATATCATTCCGCCCATTAATTCCAGTGAAATTGCTGCAGTTTGAAATTCTGAGGATAGCCCATAAAGACGCACTGGTGGCGTGTGGCAAAGATTATTTTCCATGCGACAAAAGGGTTTTAAAAGGAGGGAGAAAGTAGGTGTATGTGTGTCTGTGTGTGTATTTGTACAGACATCTCTATGTATTGCCTGGTCTCCCTGAGAGAGATGAATATTCCTGGTACAAAGCTTTAATCACTCACAATTGAACCTGGGACATATACATGTATACACATATATAAAGATTGTTTCCTGTGGGAGTATATTATGTCTGGATTGATAGACTAATTGTTAGATAGATAAAACAGAGTTAAACAGTATCAGAAAGTTAAACTCTTAATGTTTCAAATGAAGTTTTCATTTGGCAGTATTTTAAAAAAAAGATCTCTTACATTCCATTCCTCATTCCATTCCTTTCGTAAGTGTATCTTGAAAATAAAAGCTAATTTTGCTCTTCTTTTACATAAAGTCAGAAAAACATTGCTTTGTTGCTGAATGGTGAGAGGACTTTTCTTATTTCTTGTCAGCTGTAAAATGTACTATACTTTTTATGCAGAACAGTCCAGCACAGTCCTGTATTTCTATAGCACAGCCCCATGAACTAAAAAGGTTTTGTAATGATCTTTCTTGAAGTAAGGATCTTAAATTAGACCTCAGCATTTCCTACCTGGAAGCTTGGCTCCTGCAGTGCATAAGTGTTTATTTATTTATTTATTTATTACACCCAGGTTTGCATATAGTTTTTGAGACAAACCACTCAAGAACTCAAAATGTTCCAAGTGAGGTATGGAGATGAAGCCTGCAGAGAGAGGAAAAAAAAAAAAAAAAGAAAGAAAAAGAATTCTCAAAAAATTTACATTGACTTTACCACTCAAACCAGGATTTTAATAGGTATCTATAAATGGATTTTGAGCAGGATTTTTCCATGTTTTCTCCCAAAGCTGATTTAAAATCTAATATTATTAGACTGGTCACAGCCTTCATATTTTAACTGTCAAACCCAAAGTCTGAAAGGTGATTCATTCAACGCTTGCTAAAATATTTGCTCAGCAGCACAATAGTGTGTGATGGAAAATAAACTCCTCTGGAGCATCTCACCCTATCAGCCATGGCCTGCAGCAGGAAAAGAATGAGGGAAGGTCAGTCAATTATGTGTGGTAATCACCGTAAGCATATTATCTGAGACACAGATGTCTTCCCTGACCCCACACGACATAGCTATTAACCCCACAGTAGTATAAAAACGGGGAGGAGGAGGAGCCGGTCCCCTAGGTAAACCAGACCTTTTCAGGCCGGGCTTGTCCGGCGGCTCAGCGCAGTTGTGGTGGCGAGGGCGCTGCCGTGGGAGCTGGAGCCGCGCTCCGCGGGCAGCACGGCCGCCTCTCCTCTTCGGGGACCTTTCTATGGACCTAGTCATGTGAGATAAATAGTTGCATCATCGGAAAAATGGGACTGGCAAATTGACTTGGGAGATATTTCGGGAGCGTTAACAGCCCTGGAATGCCAGGCACTGCCCATGCTTTTACAGGAAAAACTTTTGTTCCTGTGCACACCTACACAGATGATGTATTAGTGCTGATAAAGTATAATACCACTATCATGCAATCATCTAATGCTTCTAGAAAACAGAGATGATTTTCTCATTATACTGAGTAATGTGTTGATTACCACATACAGCTCCTTTTGAGTTCAAGTTCTGCGTAAATTTACTTCAGAAAAATGATCAGCTGCTTATTCAAGTGAAAGGGATTTTTTCAGTGTGGTTGTTCAAACACATGAAGTAAGCAAAGCAGTTTTTTAAACTGGCTATTTAAACTTTGAACTTGAAGGGTCATTTAAATATTTGGTCACTGAATAGGAAACATGCATCCCTTAACAGTTCTGAACTTTCTCACACCAGTCCTTAACCCTGAAAGTAGGCCTGTTTACTTCTTGTAGCCTTTGGAAAATCTTTTCTTTAGTTGATGCTCGTTACCTTTGGGGAGGTAATTTTGTATTTTTCTGCCAAAACAGATAAATAACCATTTAGCAATATAAGCTATTTCAGTTCAGCACAACCCATGGTGCAAAAAAGTCCACAACAGATCATATTTGTGATTTTTCTCCTTGTTAAATAATTGATTGTAATGGCATTCTGGTCTTGTGACACCTTTGTAACTGAGATCAGATTGAGGCAGTAAATACCAGAGTGTGAAAGGAATGCTTTGCTCATCAAATTTCCACAGAATGTAGCAGAGGAATCCCCAGGTTTCCTTTCTGTCTAAAGGAATTATTAAAAGATATTCTCTTTGACACTGTCTCCTTTCCCAGGGTTAATCACCGTGTGAGTGAACATTTGCATGCATTGCTGTGCTACAGGTTAAAGACAAGGAAAGTGGTGGGTTGAGCACATGGATAAACCTAACCATTGGATTACCAGGAAACTAAAATCTGTTAGAGATATGGGACTTTTCCATGGTGCAGGGTGAAGCAGGTTGCCTCTTTCCCTGACCTCGGGGATGAGCTGAAAGTAGATGAAAAGGATGGTGGAAGTGCCTCACTAGGATAGCTGGGCTGAAGGGAGTGTTGCAGGTTCCCATCACAGCCACTGCTGACCAAATTCAGCTGGAGTCTAAAGAAGAGATTTGGGCTATCCTCCTTATTAGTAAATCCCCTGTGGGAGTCTTGGCTATGTGGAAAGATACCATTTACACTTCCTCCTGTTAGTGTGGTCAGTCTTGAATTCTGGGCCTCTAGTAGTCCCTCATTAAACTTCCATCCTATTGTCATTTTAGCCTCTGTCTAAATGTTGCTAAGTAACCTCCTGTGTCAAATACTTTTTCTGCTGGGAGAGAATGTTGCATCAGTCACCTATTGTGACTGCCAGATTAGATACCATAATGTGCTCGACATGGGACTGTGCTTCACTTCTATCTGGGAACTGCAGCCGATACAGGATTTACCAGACTGCTGGTTAAGCAGCATCTTTTCCTTGAGCATATTAAAGCAGCCCTGAGCAACTTGTACAGCTCATTTACTGGTCCCTAGGCTGATTTTTAAGTTTGGAGATTTAGGACTTCTTTTGTTTTACCTTTCACCTCTATATCCTACCTGAGTGAGCAACTCCAGTGAAAAGCACACTGGTCCACTTGCAAACAAATGGTAAAGGATGCAAGTTAAGACCTTGCCTTTAAAAGAGAGCAAGTAGTGCATTCCTGGAGCTTTAGTGAGCCGTAGTTTCTGTGAGGCTCTTCTATCATGTTTTCTTGTGGGGCCAAATAAAAGCCAAATTCTGACGATCACTTGTGTGAGTAGAAATCCGGAGTAATGCCATTTAAATAGTATGTAATTAGGCAAGAGTGAATGAGAATGGAACTTGGTCCAAATTGATTATATATTTCAGGTCAGTTGACATAATGGAGCAGCCTTTTCTGTCTCAGCTTAATGCAGTGGTTCTGAAGAGTTCATCACCTGCTCTTGGCTCTCTTTCCTATTCCCAGCTGATAAATCATCTTTAATGTGTTTCCTAATATTACTTTTCCATGTGGTTATAGTTATATGTGACAGCAGTGGGGGGTGGGAAGGGGAGAGCAGGCAATAATTTCACTGACACAGAAATTGCTCTAAAAATGCATTAATGTGTCTTAAGTATAATTGACATACTTTGAAATATATATTGCCTATAGGCAAAATTAAATTTTGCTAACCAAAACCAGAGGTAGGCAGAACTTCTGTAGCATCATTCCTGGATACATATTTAATATTAATGATGGTTTGCCTTGATATATTTGTAAAATATTATCAAATTTCACATATAGATATCACGTCTTACTCAGCTATACTTTCTCAGTTTACCTTTTCTTATGGGCTTGCTTATTTTTCTAGAGGAAATATTTTTAAAAACACATAATAATTTTAAATAGATTATTTACCATTTTAATACATGTCACTTATCACATACTCATCAGTTTCTCCTCGCTGATTTTCTACTAACCCTATAGGTCACTGCAAAAGCAGAGTATTTTCCATAAAGCTGTGGGAAGTCAATTTTCTTGTCTAAATTTTGTCCTACTTATAAATAACTGTGGCAAAAAAAAACTTTTTTAAAAACCCAAAACTCTTGCACCAAGGTTTTATCATTTGCTTAAACTCTCTCCTGAATTACGAGAGCATTCTCAGAATTTTTGAGTGTCATTTATCCAAGCAAACCTATAGCTGTTTTAGATACCAAGGAGTTCAAAAGCACTGATTTCTTTATGGTACAGAAGGCAAATAGATCTCTCTGTACTTGATAAGTATACTGGTTTCAGAAAAGCCGGTCACTCACTTGATGGCTTCAGTGTCAGACACTGCACATGTGAGTCCCATCCAGTAGCTGTGTTTGACCTCTCCACCTGCAGCGCTGCTGAGGCACTTCAAAAAGCTGAAGCTGAAAACACAATCTGAAATGGGGTGTCCTGCCACTCTCACTCTTTGCACTAGTTTCAAGGGCAAGATAAAGACAAGCCAGGTCTGGCTCAGTAACCAGGTCTGGCTCAGGTGAAGAATAACTTCACCCTTTTTTTTTTTTTTTTTTTTTTTAATGTAGTTCGGGCTTTCAAATAATTTAGCTGAAAATTACTGATGTAGATCCATATGTCCAGAGATTTTTTTTTCTCAAGATGCTACCTTATGATCAGGAAAGTTATGTGCAGAATATAGGAAAGGAGGGAACTTTCACGTCTAGTATTTTAGTACTGGATCCTGCAGGAAATACAGAGCATTTCACGGGTGAGATGTCCCAAAGCAAACTCAAAGTTATGTTGGCTGTACCTACAGTGTAAGCAGGAGTTTATTTCTGAAAACTGATGTTTACAATTTTATGAAAGGATTAGAAACCTTTGGGAAATTCATGGATAATTACTAAACACAAGGGTCTGAATTTAGACAAGGTTAAATATAGGTGTAAGCTCAAAAATATGTCTTTGCACCAGCCCAAATTTTCTCTGTATTAAACATTTCTGACTACATCTGTCATATTATTTGAGTCAAAATGTATTTTCAGTATGCCTCTAAGTTAAAGGGTAAAAAGGTTAAGTTGCTGTCATGCCAATGCGTGCTGCCCCTTCCATTTTTATGAGAACATTTCACCTGGGTTCTTGTCTGTGAGCATCTATGTTAGGGAGAAAAGTATGGCTTGGATATAAGAGCTAGGAGTAATTTTTTATCTCCTACTGATCTGTAATCAAGCACAGTAAATACAAACACTTGGCCTGAACCTCTTGTGACATTTGATAAGACTTTGATTGTGAGTCAAAGTAGTCAATTTATATTTCTGTGAAAGTATTGTTGCACTCCTAGCCAGGAGAACATCTGAAATGAAGTGGATACAAAGTGTACTTCACTCTGAAAAAAAAAGTCAGGTTTTTGATGTGGTTCATTTGGGTTTTAAGTAATATATTGACAGACTAAATTGTATTGTTCTGTCTGACAAGATATAGGGATCAGAGTGCCTCCAGTTAATGACTGGCCCCAGATTCCAGGTAATTTTCTTCTTTGTCAGTTAAAATTAGGCAGAAAAAATGAACTGGGAAATTTCAAGTTCTAACACAATAAGAAATAAGAAAAACAAAATACTTCCAGTAGTGTTCAGTGCCCAGTAAGGGCAGAGGCTGTCTACTACTTTTGAAAATGTCTTCAATTATTAGCTCCATAAGTGGTGATCTTACAGGAGTAGAAACTGACAGAAGAAAAAATCTGGAAGAGAAAGCTTAGAAAGAGGAATCAGGGTTTTGCTCCACTGTTGCCTGTGTGATACTGTCCAAGAAACAGTAAATTGAATGCCAGACCTGCAAACTCCTGGGTGAAGCTGAGAAGTGTATGAAAATACTAGCTTTGGACTTTAATTTAGAGTCTGAATTGTCAAGGTACTGAGAATTTTGCAGAAGAACACAAATAATTTTACTGACCTCTGTTGTACTCAAAATCCTGTGAAAGACTGCTCTCAGAGCTCTGAGCTACTAAATCCTCTTCATCTCAAACCTTCCTGTTGCTGTCATCAAGGCCTATGTAAATGCCTCACACCATATTTTTTCCAGTAATGTTGTGCTCATGCTGGGCTCATGCTGGGCTTAATATACTGTAGGGTGCAGGAGCCCACACTGCTCTCTCACAAGCCAGCTCGTTGGCCTTTTAGTGATCCCTGTGTGTCCTCAGCTCTTTCTGCTCAATCACTGCATCCTTTGGCTGTTGCTTGACCTCCCTGCCACCTTCTCCTCTCACTCTCCTTCCTGCTGCATCAGTTCTTCCTCTCCACAAGCCATTCAGACTCAGATAGTCTTTCCACATTTCTCTTCCACGTCCTCTACAGATGCTGAAAACAAAATTTAGAAGAGTGTCACTGGCGCTCGCAACTTCCACGCACATCCTTTCCTGATATTTGTCTTGCACATCCAGTCACCTACCCAGATGCAAATTGTGCATCATTCCCTGTGGATGCCTTTCCTTCTCCATTGCTTCAGACTGAGTCAGCTACAAAGGTGTGCAATAAAACAGCTGGTTGGCTTTTTTTTCTCCTCTGCCATTAGCAAACCCTGGATCAGCTCTCCTAATCCTTACAAAGATTATATCTTTCACCCTTTTCCCACAAAGCACTAGTCTTTTCTGACCTCTCACTTTCCACATTACCCTCTATGAGAAACACCTCATCTCGTTAAAGCTTTAAGCAAAAAGTCTTTTTGCATTGAGAAGAAAATTAATCAAACCATACCTGGAGAAAAAAAAAATTCAGACAACACTGTTTGAAATATTTTTCTGCTAGAAAATTACGAATTTACTTTTCCATTGGCACAGTTCCTTAAATCATTGCCACACTTCTTGATGTCTTTCACCTTTTTTGAAGATGCTTCATCTTCAGTGTGGTCAAAACTGACCTCTTCTGCTACCCTCTCTACTCTGGTTTTACTTTGTCTCGTGTGCTTTATTACATTGACCAACACTGCCATCATTCCTGTGACCACAGACCTGCTAACCTGCCATTTTGTCCCTCCAAAAAAGTGGCCAAATCCAGCAAAACAAGGAAAACTACCATCTAAGCTTTTATACTCTCCTGCACTTCTTTCCTTCTGGTTTTTCTTGTTCTTAAGCACAATGTTTTATCTCTTTGATACACACAGAAAACCAGCTGTGGTCATGCCTAGCATTCCAAGTACTCAGTTGTGCTCATTCCTCCTTTCCTAATGCCTTCCCATTGCTCTAAGCTTAGGTGCATCAAGCAGCAGCCTTGCCTCCTAGCTGTCACCAGCCTGCACCCTGGTCCTGGTTAGTGTCTTGTCTGGACACCACCATTTGTTTTTAACACAAATGAACAGCCAGGGGGTGTGTTTGTAAGGCTCTCTTATTATTCAGCTGTTTCTGCAAAAGTCACACCTGCTACAGCAGCACCTGGTGGAAACACCCTGGGCTCACAGCTGGCTCAGAAGGTTTTAGTACCATTAGGCAAATGGAAAGGGGCAGGAAGGGGTGAAGATGCCCACAATGAGAGCAGGCACATGTGTCTTTGATTTTGTTTTTGCTTTTCAGCTATTTTGTATTGCCTGAATTATTTGACTGCAAGCTCTCTGGGGCAGGGATGCTCTGCCTTGAGCAGCACAACCTCTGTGGGCTCCTAAAGCCAGTGGAACCCTCTGTGTGCCACTGCAGCAACCAGACTGGCTCATACCCCATCCATGGTGGTGTGCATCCTGGAAATTGTCTGTGTTTGCATCCTTCCCACCCTCTTTCTCATGCTTAGTGGCATTTCTTTCTCAAGCAAGAATGAGGTGATTAAATCCATCAGCTGCAAAGTGTTTGTATTTAAAATGTGCATGTCACACATGTTTTGTGGAACTTTCACAGTCAAAATGTTTATATTGATGTAGTGATATATTTTTCCTCAGGAAAACAGGAGGTTCATGGCAGACACAGACTCTTGCAGCTGTAAAGAATGATTGCTTTCCAGTTTGGCTAATGATATAATCCACTGTGATCGCAAGTCTTGCTTTCCTCTTTAGATGATGTCAACATTTCCATGAGCTACATGTGCTGTGTTCATAAGTGGTACTTAGAAGTACGTGTTCTGTAATCTCCTCCTTATGCCTGACACTTTACATGTGTTTATCTACAAGGAGTGGTGACATTAGCTTGCTAATTTTGCCAGTGTACTGTACCAGTGAGGGTGAGAAAGA
The DNA here is from genome assembly GCF_036417665.1 of Passer domesticus. NCBI lineage: Eukaryota > Metazoa > Chordata > Aves > Passeriformes > Passeridae > Passer > Passer domesticus. The sequence continues at coordinate 94,170,841 of NC_087476.1, forward strand.
CTTGAGAGGATATTTAAACTGGCAAAGAGAGAATTATTGACATTAGCTACAAGTGCTTTGTAAGACTCTGTTTTGGAATGTCATTTGTTAGAAAATCTTTGCTGCTGAAAGTCATCCATCATTCCCAGATGGACCTGCAAGACTTACAGAAAACTCTCTTCCCAAATCCCACTCATTGGCAGTAGCCAAAAGTACTCACTGTGCTGATTTGGGCTGGGATAGAGTTAATTTTCTTCATGTGAGGTAGTATGGGGCTGTGCTTTGGATTCCTGCTGGAAACTGTTGATAATACAGGGATATTTCACTGTTGTTGAGCAAAGCTTACACAGCATCAAGACCTTCCGTGCTTCCTCACATCACAGTACCAGTGAGGGGGCTGGGGATGCACCAGGAGTTTGGAGAGGACACAGCCAGGGCAGCTGACCATGGATATCCCACACTGTGTGACATCCTGATCTGAATAAAAAGCTGGGGAAAGAAGGAAGGGAAGGATTCTCTGAGTGATGTTGTCTTCCAAATTCACAGTCATGCATGATGGAGCCCTGCTCTCTTGGAGATGGCTGAATATTGGTTGCCTGAAAATGGGAAGTAGTTAATGTATTTCTTGTTTTGCTTTGCTTGCACACGTGGCTTTTGTTTTCACTATTAAATTGTCTTGATCTCAACCCACAAGTTTTTTCACTCCTTTCTGTTCTCTACCCCATCCCATCAGTGGGAGAGAGCGAGTGGCTGTCTGGGGCTTAGTTTCCAGCTGGGATTAAACCACGACTGTCCTTTTTGGTGTCCAATGTGGGACTCAAAGGGTTTGACAGATTTGACAGAAATGTGATGGACTAAATTTATAACTGTTACTGCTGTTTCATTGGTGACAGGTTCCTGTGCTTGCCATAGGTTTTGCTTGATATGAATGATATGGAATAATGGCTGGATAATATGCTAGTTTTACCTGATATATTGTTTAATTTTCTTTGTAGTAGCTAGTACTAGCCTGTGGTTTTGAATTTGTCCTGGAAACAGTGTTGATAATACAGAGATATTTTTGGTATTGCTGAACAGAGCTCACACAGAGCCCACGTCTTTTCTGCCTCTCACCCCACCAGTGAGGGAACTGGGGGTGCACAAGGAACTGGGAGAGGACGCAGTTGGAATAGTTGACCCCAAATGACAAAAGGGATATTCCATACCATATGGAATCGTGCTGATCATATAAAACTGGTGGAAGAAGGAATGGGGGAGATGTTTGGAGTTCTGGCATTTTGTCTTCCCAAGTAACTGATATGTGTGGTGGAGCCCTGCTTTCCTGAAGATGGCTGAACACCTGCCTGCCCAAGGGAGGCAGTAAATTAATTCCTTATTTTGCTTTGCTTGTGCACAGAATGTTTGCTTACCTATTAAGCTGTCCTCATCCAAACCCACAAGTTTTCTCACTTTTACCCTTCTGATTCTCCCACCAATCCCTCCAGGGGAGAGTGAATGAGTGGTGGCTTGATTATTGGTTGGGGCTAAACAACAACACTTACCTATTGACATTGGCAAACCAGAGACACAGATTTTATTCCCTGAGAAGAAGTGGAGTGTACAAATGGTATGATAAGACACGGTTTTCTTGGCTGCTGAATGGACTTCAATGCTGAAAAAAATACCTACGTGCCAGAACTCCACCTACACAGTAGGTTCCATGTATCCATGGAACTGAGCTTTTCTTTATTAACTAGACTGTATGCATGATATTCACATGGTGAAGATCCTCAGCAAGAGCTCATACTGCCATGTAAGTGTTTTTTTTAAAGAATCAAGCTCTTACCTCTCAAACTTACATTCATATGGTATTGTTCAACATCTATGGCTGACTACTATAGAAAGCAGGAACAACGGGGTACAATGCACTAATTTTATCCCACTTTGGCTTTGAAAATATAATCGGTACTTACAAAAATTGTAAGTACTACAGACTCAAAATTGGGAGTGCTAATACGTAAGAAAAATAGCTTTGCTATTCCTGACTGGCTCCTTTTATCACCATTATATGAGAAGATACACCTTTGGCCACAAAAATGTGCTGGAGCATAAATGCATATATCTACATACAAGAGAGACAAGATTTAAGGTGGTGATTCTTTTTATCTTACAATGAACTTTGCTCTTTTGAGTGGCACTGTTAGAATGAGAAAGGCAATACTGTGTGTCCAGTGGCCAAGTCTCATCCAGCTAATGAAACTGTAGCCTGATAAAATAACTACCATTTCACATGATTCCTCTGTGCATTAGACAAAAAATACAGTCACCCTTGATGCATTATGTATGTGCAATCTTACTTCTAAGGGCCTATTGTAAACAAGTTGTTAGATTAACAAGCACAGTAGATAAAGTATCATTATAGAGTAATCATTCAGTCAATCAATCAATCAGTCAATCAATCAGAGTCATCACAGGCTTGGGAATTTTCCATACAAAAGACAATGTCTGAAGTAAGAGGGTTTTTTTCCTCAGGTTATGTCATGGAATCCATTTTTGCATGTCCCCATTCCAAATGTTAAATTGCCTACCATGAGAAACTGCAAAGAGAAAGACATAGTGATTTGGACACCTTTTAGGGGGAAGAAGGGCTACAAAGCTGTGTTTGATTTCAACTGGGTTGAGCATGGCATAAACACCATTGCCAAATCACTGGTGACAGTCTTAATAATTTCTACTTTTTGTAAAGTTTTCATTGAGTGCATTTCATACTACTGCCGCCTGCTCCTGCAGCTTGAAAGTCTGTGTGGCCTCCCTGTGCTGAAGGTGTTGTGTCAGCACCATGTCAGAGTATCTGAAGCCAGAACCTTCCCTCAGGAGTCCTATCAAATGTAATTTCTCACAGTCAACACTTCCTGGACTCTGCAAGGATTCATTTCATCCTCATCAAGATGACACTGTGTCGACTTTAGGACTGTCACAGCATGTAGATGCACCGCAGCCCCCCAAGGGAAACAAAGGAAAAAGAGAAGTCCTACACCTACCTTGAGGAGGGCACCTTTGCAAATGAAAGCAGGTGCACGCTGACCTCACCTCTCCTTCATAGCCCTTATACATCTGGTCAGCAAGATGGTTGTAGCCAGCCTCTCACTGCCTGATGAAATAATGCTCTCCTTGAGCCGGACACCTCAGCACAGCAGCAATGGATCTTAATGTCTTGTTATTCCCAATAAACAAAGGGCTAAACCTAGTACTTGCTGAAGTGCAGTTTAGTTAATCTGTAACTTGTCTGGGTTGGCAGACAAGTTATCTAAGATAATGTTTCAGAAATGTGCTCCAGTTCTGGCAAGGACTTCATACTCACTGAAATAATGGTAGCAGTGGAAGCAGTGATAGAAGAATGGGAGAACAGATTCCTTAGTAAGATGGGTGAAAAGAAACAGGTGAAATGATTGTATAGAGAAATGCAGACAGCTTCAGATCTGTGCAAGTTAAGAGTATCAAGTACGAATGAAGTTCTCAATTCTCGTAGTTGAGTTCAAGACCTTTGGTTCCTGATGAAAAATGATCTAGAATTTGTTATGGATCAAGGTCAGAACTGCATGGCTGAGACACATTTAGGCGAGATGGAAGGATTTGTTTTGGTGACATTAATACAACATAGGAGTGCAGTGGGCATGAAAAGCTTCTGCTGGCATTGATGGGTGGATTAAGTCTTTGGCTTTCATCTCATTTAAAATGGAGCTGGTTAGCTGCTCACAAAAACAGTCTGCTAGAAGATGCTGATTAAGTGCGTAAGTCCTGGAACAGTACTAGGCTGAGACATATCTGCCAGACAGCATCTGTTTTGATGGTTCATGCTCAGTGTTTAATAGAACACTGAGTCGTCCAAAACGCCTTGAGGTAAAATAAATTGTTGCCAGCAGCTTGCTCTCTCGCTGGTTTAGTACATCTTAACAGTGATCTTTTAATCAACTGCAAGGTGATTCCTAAACATGTCGTCCAAGGTTTTGTTTGCAAATGACAATCAGTAATTTATACAATAAGTGTTTACATTATTTGCAACAATAGAGACCACTGGCAATAGAATTACCGTGTGGAAACTAACTGATTATATCATAAAGGCACAATTCCTTCAATAGGCAAATTAAAGCATCTATGCTCTCTGCAAAATCCTGATGAGTGGATTTATTTGGGTTGGTGGACATCTGGTTAATCCTAGCTGTCTTCACTTGGACGCTGATGTGAATTCCTCACATTGTGAGGAAATTTCTTGTTAGCTGTTAGCTAAAACCAATGAGATTTGACTGAGCTTTCCCTACCCATGGAAGGCAGCCAGGGTGTTGTTTGGAGAATGCATGCAAAGTGTTTCTTGAGCACTTCTCAGCTGTTTTCTGTTCCTGACACAGGCAAAAACTCTACACCACAATTCATAGGGAAGTTTGATGCCTTTGTGGGTGGAGAAGGCAAATTAGTATTTTCACCTTGATACAGGCTCTTAAAAGCAACTGCTTGCTTAAAAAGAGAGATATTTGTGTCTATTCCAGTAATAAGTCACTAGCACTGGAAACATCTGTCTGTCTTCTCTGGGGATGGAATGTGAAAGGAGAAATGTTGAAAGCGAGCAGAACATCTCAAACACTTTGATTCCTCAGTATTCCCTTAACTTTGTCTTTCAGAACAGTGACCCTGATGTAGCCTAGGTGGGGCATTTTTCATCCATCTCCTTGCTAGTGATGAAGATCCCACGGAACACAGCTGTCTTCATCACTGAGGCTCATGAGGTACTGATGAACGGAAGTGTGTGAATTTGCATTTCTTTCTCTTCAACATCTAGCAATAGGTAAACTTAGTGCCAATAATTTTTCCTTTCTTGAGAAACTTTACAAGTGTGGGATAGCAAAGGTTCTGTATTTGCTCAAAATCTGTGCAAGCACATTAGAAAAAGAAAAATTAGGTGAAAAGCTTTCAATGTGCTGATCTGTCTTTAGCATATGACTTTACTTCAGGAATCCAAAGAATGTGGCTGAAGTTCTCTGCATGTCTGGAGATGAGTCTGATAAATATGATGTAAGAACCATAAATCGGGGGAAGCAATTGGAAATGGTGACTGCTGTTACATTATTCCACTTGACTGAATGCAATTTTTATTACTCATATTTGCAAGATGCAAGGACCCCACAAGGTTGAAAAGGTGAACTATTTTTCTGTCATTCAGTAAAAAATCCATAGCAATATTTGCATTAAAATGTTACTCATGGTTGGGTTTGGTGTTCCAAAATTTACTGATGCAACAGCTGTCTGAGAAATATTGCTAGAGATCTCTGCAAAAAATGGAGTTGAGATTGATGGTCCGATGGAATCCATCCAATTTAATATGTAAACTATCACAAACACTTGGAAAATCTCTGTTTGCTGCTTATTGGTTAATGTTAGTGAAACATTACAAATTATGGCACGCTCCAGGCAGGCAGAATGGTGTAAATACACTCTGCATATATTTGATAGCCATCAGTCCTGGACACACAATTTGCACAGAAATCCTGAAATTCAAATGAAAATATGTAATTTTTTTTTTCCAATTCACTTATGACCTTTAAATGAGTACTCTCCTGGCCAAATGAAATAGACATTAGACCATAAATTATTGAATTAGGATTTGAAAACTCTACACTTTTTAGAGTGTGCTCAGCCCTCAGCTGAATTGAATTACTAAGGAAGCAAAAGGCATGTCTCCTTTATTTTTTGATTCTTTGGAAATATTGCTTTCCCCAGCGACCTCATTGCAGTTTACCACAATTAGGGATAGAGGCAGGTAATTCAGTAAATAAATTAAGAATTATTTTATCTATTCTGTCCTTTTGAGACATGTAAACTAGGTAAATGTTGAATTTCATGGTACTCCTGAGCCAAGAACTGCTTGTCAGAGATTCCCTGTACACACCAAGACCACGTCTCATATTTCGAGTAAAAAAACGATGGTACTTGAAAAGTGTCACCCATGAATATGGAATGAAATGGAATGGAATGAACTTATTTGCAGTGGAATTCATCTACACATAAATACATAAAACAAAAACAACAACAAAAAAACCCTTGACAAATATTTATCATTATTGTAGAGTAAATTAAGTAACTATGCACAGCAGAATCTGTTCTTCTGAGCAATTACATTTCCCTTTACTGAGCTTATAATACATATATATACACATATATATACATATACACGTATATATATATATATGTGTGTGTGTGTGTGTGTGTATGAAGTTTTTGTAAATATCCATTGTATTATCTTGGAATTATTGGCCAGGTAGAATATTACAGAAGAACACAAAATCATCTTCTTGTCTGAATTACTGTCACCATGGAACAAATTGGAAAAAATATTATTTTGTGTCAACCAGTTGCACCCCACTGCACACATGGATGTCTCTTAAAGCCATCAAGATAATATCTGAGCATGTAATCATAGCTGGAACAGTAAGGAATCCTCTTTTTCTGCAACAACCAAACAGCACATTGAGCCCACAAAGACATGACCAACACTGTCACTCTCAGGCAAAGTTAGAAACTAGATTTTTGCCTTATGGCCTTTGAGATATCTTTTTTTTTTCCCCAAATGTGCAGGCAGGAAATTATGAAGACAACCCTAGCATACTAAGTAACTTGCATAGCTAAGGCTGAAATGGCAAGCTTTGCAAGCCACTAGAAATTTCTGGCCAGAAACAAAGTAGGCTTAAATTATGTTTAAGAAGCCATCCAGCCTGTATTTCTAGGTCTGTTCACCACTAGTTCTTTTTCCAAATCTTCTTCCAGTTATACGGATTATGAAGGTAATCATTCCTGCTGTATTTGTATTTACCACAGAAATTAAAAAGTTTTAATTTCTTCAACCAATCTGTATATATGTTTTTTATTCAGCATTTGTTGTATAACTCTTAAACATACCAGCTATATATATATTTATACATAATATTACACACACACACACATATATATATATATAAAATTGTGTTTCTAACTAAAACTCTGCTTCAAGGAAATCAAAGTAGCTTTCTTTTAAAATCTTAGTTTTCAAGATGCTGAATGCTCCAAACACCCTAAAATATGCAGTGGGTGCTCAGCACCACACAGGAAGTGCACAGCTCTTGAAAGCATCGATTTATTTACTGTTCCATTGGCAACTTGCTGTTACCCCTAATCAACAAAACTAGTACATATTTTGTTTTGGCATTTTTTTCTAATTTATGAAATTTGCCATTTTGGTCTGGTTTTGTTGGGGAAAAGAAAAAGCAAGCACAGCTGTTAAATATAAGTTGCCTTTGCTTTCACCATGCTTATGGTTCTAACTTTAATATAAAGTTCTGTTGTTTAGTTCTGTTTTTAAAAGCAAGCCAAACATATTCTACACTGCAAGAAGTCTGTGGGTACCTACATGGAACAAATGCACTTGTTCTCTAAGTGGTCATTTTCCATAAAAGCACATTAAAGTACAATTTATCCAGTTTACAAAAACACTGTAATATTTCTGTGTTCAGCATTATGTTATGGATGGATGACTATTCTACAACAGTATGTAGTATTTACTGTACTTGCAATTTTCTACACTTCCTGGCCACCCATAACTAAGAAAGATGAACTGTGGACAAGTCTAACAGAGTCTGGTCTATTAGTACACTGTACTTTTATTTTGGAATAAACTGGTTGGAAGCACAGAGAAAGAGCATCACTTTGTTGATTTGAGTCAGCTTTTGCAGCCCAGAATCTGGACCTTGTTTATTCTGAGCATTTATAAAGCTGGATTTGTTACTTCTGTTTAAATATGGTTCTTGTTAAATTGATTCAGGGCAAGAATTTCAAAACCTCGTAGCTAGGAACATTGCTGTCTGGACAATAGAAGAGGGGAAAGGAGCTGCACTGGCTCAGGAACAAGAGAGGGATCAGAGAATAGTTTGACTGTTTTGGTGCACAGTTTGTGTTTCTAGGAACCGAAATTACCCACTAACAAAAGCAGTTGCTTTCAGTGGTCTGTTACAGCCTAACAATAGTGTTGAAATTATTTTGCCATTAACATAGACAGAAAAAATTGTGAGTTAAACTTACATAAAGACATAGAACATATTCACAGTCTTAAAATGCTGAATGTAGCATCCTACAGTCTTAGGCGAAATTTCTGACACATCCAAATAATTATTATTTGTATTTCTGTCTATAAATTAGCACCTCAACCTCTTCTGAGACCAGCAGACCACAGCAGTGTGGACACAATGCAGCCAAGCATTGCTATTGTAGGCAGGAGTCCAAAGTCCAGCTTCCTTCAGGGAAAATTGCACAAAATTTTTCCTACTCCATTTGTGCTGGTACATTGCTTGGATCTGATCAGTGTATCTGAGTTGTCAGCAACTGTTGTCTTGCCTTTAATGGCTGTGTGTGTTTTTAGTCCCCAACAAAGGGGGGGAAATCATGTGGTTTGATATATTCTGGGATCTCTTCCCACAGATATCGAGAAACGGAACGTTGTAGACTAAAGGGAGGAAGCCATGGGAATATGCGAGATCCACAGTGGTGCCCACCCCCAGCTTTCCTAGCAGCTTGTTTCTGAGATGCAGAGATTTTAGCACTAGAAGGGACTCCCCACATGTAGAGAGGGCACTACCTTAGAAAGCTGGTGCATTACACATAGTTTTTAAGAGGAGTTTATCTGCATGTCTTCATGAAAATTACTATAGTTTTCCACAATTTTTTCTTTTGTGATACAATTATACATTTTTTATTATCTCATCATGTTTTTCACCACTGTTACAGGGAAATGGACCAGGCTGGTTGGGCAAGATTTTACAACCTTGTACAAACAGCAAAACTGAAGGTCATATGAAGTAGTGCTACCAACAGCAACTCACCGAGCAGTAGAGAGTCAGTAGTAATTTAATTAGCTGCTTATAGCAGTCATAGCATGAAAAGCCAGCTGTGTAACTGCAGCCTTCACAATTTCCAGGAGAAAAGTAGCACCAAAATAAACCCAAATATATTCTTCAGGATCCTCAAGTCTAAGGGCATTTATTTGCCTTTATAACATGAATAGTAAACTCCCCAGAGGAGTTTGCTAATGACTACATATACTTGTTATATTATATATGCTTATGATGTTGGATTTTAAAATAAATAAATAGAGATGTGGATGTAATGAAGGCTTTTGGCTGGTGTGGAAATGGAAATCACAAAACAACTTTGAGTTTTCACCACATGGAAGTGTTTTTGAAAGGTTTTTGAACATAGATATGTTCCCCATAGTGGGAAAGTGGGAAAGCAGTAGATCATCATTGTAAGAGCTAAACATGGCAGTAATATTCCTCATAGCAGAAGCAGAAATGGAAGCCCAGAGGGGATATGCACTGTGGCAGTGCCTCACAGCAATTCCTGGGCAGCCTGAGGGTCCTTCCTGTCTTCACTTCTTAACAGTGTGGCCTAAAGAGCCAGAGGATTGTTGTGAGGTATGGTGCTGCTGTGGGATATATGACAATTACAGCACTTTCTAGAGGAGAGGGAGTTCAGGGATTTTATTTTAATTCCCTCCAAAATTACCAGCTTGGTCTCTGCTTATTGACAGCAGCAGTTTTGTGTGAGTTCCAACCCAGGTGCAAACAGTCTTTGTGCTAAACATACAACTTGCTTTGCTCTTCTCCTTTGGATGCTTCTCAGTGGTAAAAATAATATTGCCCCTTACAACCCTGCAGACATCACTGGGAGTACTGGGAGCTGGAACTGTCACTGCCAGCCATGAGAGATTCACAAGTGCACAGCTCATTTTTGGAACTAATTAATTATGTCATGAAAGGGAGATTTATTCTTCCCCCCCTCCTTCCAGCCCCCACCTTCCCCAATCCTTGCTAATCTTGCTTTCTGGATAACAGGGGGAAAATGAGGAAGGTGTTTAGCAGTCTCAGTTTTCTCTGTGATTCAAATCACAGAATGAAGCCAGATAGCAAAACAAGTGCAGATCAGGCAAAGCCTGCCTGCTCTGCTTGTGTTTTCTCTGCAAGAATCAGTTTCAAATATTAGGTGGATTTTTTTTTCCCTTTTGCAATTAACTAAGCAAAATGTTTCAAAGCTGTATAATTAAAGGCCAGCATTTTATTCGATTTTAAAATAGCCTTTATGAAATCTACTCCTGCCACTGGTAATTACAATGTACATCTTAATACACCTCTGCTAGGCCTGAGCTGGAGATAACAGTCCTGTGTGTATTGCATTTGGCTTGTGCATAGAAGGTAAAATCCTTTATCTTATCTCAATCTCCAAACAACCAGCCTCTCTTCCAATTCAGCCCTAATCTTCTTAGTAAATAATACTGATATTTTTCACCATAACAAAAATGGAGCTGCCAGATTCAGGCAGATAACACCTCTCATTTACACACCATTCTCTGTCAAAATCTGCCTGATTTTTCTTAATCTCTTTAACTCATCAAAAAATACTTTTTTACATTCAGCCATGGTAAGTTCCTTGCTACCAAATAATATTATTATAAATAAATCTGTTGAATACAGCTGCCTCTTTGGGTAAATATTGGAACTCTCCTCTTTCCTGGCTTGTTTCCTTGAAAGACAACAAATTATTTTTTGCCAACTGTAATTTTGCTGTAAAATTTGCTATTCTAACAAAATTACCTAAAAAGATTTTTTTTTAACTGAGATCATGCCTAAAAGTCTTTTTTTCCCCATAGAATGTTGTCTCAGTTCACTTCTCTTGATAAATGCTGTCTTTGCACTGCCATCCCTTCCTTTGCAATGGTTTATCTTTAAAACAGGGGACTGATTACCTAAATATTTGGATTTTTATAGCCTATTAATTATCTCTGTATGATTTCTTAAATTGTAAAAAAACACTGCTGAGAGAATAGCAGGAAAAAAGGTGGATATCTGGACTTCAGCTTACAGTGATGAAATGGAAGGAATATACTTAAATTTGACTAGATTGTTTCAGCAGCAACCTAAACTCTAAGTGACCAGACATTGGGGATCTGTCCTAATGTGGCAAAAGATCCATGTAAGTAAACATTAACTCAGTCATTTTGCACCAAACCTCTTTCCACCCATTGCTATGCAACAGACTACAGGATACACCACACCAGCAATTTTGGATTTCCTGTATCAGAGAAAACAGTCTGAAAATCTACAGCAGAATATGGTCAGAATTTCCAGATGTTACAGCTGGCAGGAATAGATATTTGTCTTCTGTAGAGCCTGTGGACCTGAAATGCTAGTTCTTTCCTCCACTAAAATTTGGTGGGATACTATTAAAAGCATGGCAAAAGGGGTTTTGTTCCACTAACTTTAGGGAGGATTTTGCAAGGTCGTTTTTACAACAGTGTTCCTTATTTTTTAAAGGTTGCAGAAATGTTTTTCACAAGCAGGGCTGCACATGTTCATTATGAAGTAATAAGATCCAATTTCAAGGCTTGAAACGTTGCTGACGTGCTTCCAAAGAGCTAATTGGGTTGTTTTAATAGGAAAACTCTACAACATCACTATCCAGGCTGGGATTATGGAAGAGATGAATCAGGTTCTTTAGATAATCTGTCATCTTTGTATCACTCTGAGGGAGGTAAGAGCTTGTAATACTGGTGAGTACCTGGTACCTTGTAAGGCTGGTGTGGAATGAGGTGTGTAGGTAGCAAGGGATGGGGGACATTGGTCTTGGCCAATAGACGACCACTGGCAGGGCTCCAACAGGTCCCTGGCTGCTGTGGAACACTGCTTTGATTCTGTTACTCATTTGGTCACAAAGGTGTGCTGGAGTGCCAGAATTCCTTAGAAGGAAGCACCCTATGAAGCTGAGATAGGCTGACATTTAGGTCTAAATGCTATATATATGTTCCCTAAAAGATATATGTAGATCCCTCAGTCTGACCAGTTGTTAGCACTGACTCCTGAAAATATCCATCACATAGGAGACACAAAGATTCAGAGTCTTACTACAGACTTGAACAAGAAAACTTATGTTCTGAATGTGAATTAAGGTACACATGTTTATTTTCTAATGACAGTCTCAGAAGGTATAGGTATCCCTGAGTTCTTGTTGGTTTAGTCTTTATTTTCTCTCTTGTTTTGGTTAGCCCTCTCTGTACCTGCTCAGCCCTCTCTGTACCTGCTCTTCTTTTGATTTATCTCACCTGAGACTGTTTAGCAAGACTGTATTAACACTTACAGTGAGACCTCAGCAGAGATTTTCACAATGGAGCTAGTCGTCCTTTGTACACCTAAAATAGACCTCCTGACTCATTCCTTTTGTGCCCTTTTTTACTGCAGTATCTCACTACATGCCCTCAGCTGTAGTGTGACAGACAGCTAACCTGGGGTCCCCCTCCAGCTCAGTCTTTTCTAACTGATTCCTAATTTCTGTTATTAGTTTCCAAATGCATTATCTTCACTGGGGATAAGTGACTAGCTTCATTATCTTCAAAATACTGTTTCTCATCCCGTTTCTATTACACCTGTCCTTACTATTATCCAGCCTTTTTCTGCATGATATCCTTCTCTCCTGTGTATTGATAGTGCCAACCTATACAGTATCAACACATTCCAAATATTTGTGTCATGATCTTAATTGAAATAAGAAGGAGATCAGACCCAAGACTGATCCATAAAGAATTCCACTGCTAACTGGTAACCCTCACGTTACTTTTCCTTTCAACACTATCTTTTGCTGTCGTTCCTTGAGACAGTCTTTACCTATCTTTCAATTCCTCTACTAATCCCTATCTTCTCCAGCTTAACAAATAATTTCCCATGTGGCACCATACCATATGTATTACTGAAGTCTAGATAGATGACATTGACTCCTTTTCCTTTGTCTAGAAAATCAGCTATCTTATCAAAGGAAGCTATTAAGCTGGTCTGCCTAGATCTCCCTTCTTTTATTATATATCCTACTGCACGATATCCAATAGTTCCTTTGCCTCCAAGCCTTTATTTATCTGTTCCTTCAAAACCTGTTCTAAAATGTGGCAAAATTTAAAGGTTAGGTTAATGAACCAATGGCCAAATGAACTGGCCAAAACATTCTTTTTTTCCCCTTTTATTTACTATGCCTTCTGTTCTCTGATCATATGGCATTATCTTTTTCTGCATCTAGGGTTTGTTCCCATTTTTGGCTTGAAAAGCAAATTTCTCAAGTTTTTGACTTTAAGAAATTCAAGGTCTAATTCTAATTCAAGTCTCTCAGTTCATTCCACATGGTCTAAAAACTCAATTGCATTAGTTCTCTCATTACTAGAGAACATTTGTTCTGTAGTAATAAGTAAAATATTAGTTGCAACATTTTCCAAAGGCCTGTCATTTAATTCAAACTGCTTAGCTCGTTACCCATTTTTGTCTTTCATAACCACATTTTTATTTGGCCCACAACAGTTTTGATGATGGATGTTAGTGTTTTGCATTGAGATGAGGAGGTGTTTTTTTCTTCATCCTTCATAAGCAATATCAAATGGATCCAGATAACTTCAGAAGAGATATATAGGAGTAGTGGGGGATCTGACTGTGAGGGAAAGGGAGCCTAGAATTCATATGGGATGTCTTTCTAAGGAAACTGAATAAAAATTGAAGCTGGGGAAGCATATTTTCAAGTCGATGCTTACTTCATGCAATTGTTTAAGACTGTGCAAAGCAGAGCAGGAATATAATTTGCTGAACATCTATTCATGTGTACATTCATTTTTTTACAGCAGGCAAAAATAAAGACACTATGAAATAGATGACAAAAAATCAGGACTAACCCTGAGGTCTCAAATCACCTTGCTTCTTATCCTGACTTGAAAATCCCACATAAACTATCCCAATTCAAATATAAGTTCGGCTATGTGCTCTTATCTCACTCAGCATTAACACAGTTTCCATATGAATGTCTGCAGAAGGCTGGCCAAAGGGCAGAACAGACAGCACTCCTTGGATAAGCTTACACTTGCAAAGGTTTCTTTTTATTTTAATTTTTTTTCAGCTACTTCATTTGCCTAATTTTTTTGTTCTCCTACTCCCCAGTAACCTGTTAGTTAAAAACTATGAATCCAGTCCCCTCAAGTATGAGTACAATTTCCCTGTATCCAGTCAGGGAGATAAACTCCAAAAGCAAAATGTGATTGCAGCACTCTATGCTTTTTTAAGCTTCTCAGGACTTCCAGAATTAACTGGTCTGTACCTGATATATGCCTGCTTCAATTGTGTGTGTGGAACTATCCTACCATGTTGTGTGGAACTATCCTACCATGATCAGCTAAATAATCAGCTAGTGAGCTGATTTATAGACTCCTTTTAGCAATTTTTGTTTAGCCCTTAATGTGAAAAAGCTGAAGAACACTCTCAGTACTGATAGAAATGTTAGTGTTCAAAAGTTCATTTCCTGATCAATATTAAAGAACAAAATGCTGTTCCTGGTTACACTGGCCCCATATTTTTAGACTCTTCCAGATGTCAAAGAAGACAAGTGAGCGTGCAGCTTTTGCATGTACTTTCCAAACTCTGACAATTCTGCTATATTGCCACTGAGAGTAAACATACAAATTCAAGTGAGATATAAGTTTGTTATTTAAATCTCACAGTCAAATTAGACCGTAGAGACATGATTGCATAGCTTTATTCCATCAGTCCCCATGAAGTTGTGTTCTCATATCAAATATGAGGTACTTCAGCTTACCACCTACTGTACAAGTGTTCATCTGATAGTTAAAGGATACCAGGCAAAGTGTACTTTGTTTATTTTTACACGTGTCAGTTATTTTTAGTGGTAGTGTGACACTTCTGCCTTTTCCTGCAAGTCATGGGAACATGAAGTTCTATATAATGTTCTTAAACATCTTCACAATGCAAGAGCCTTAAGGCTTTTTGTTAAGCTCAGGATGGCATTTTTCATTGTGTCTTGCTTTTGAAGAAGGCTATTTTTGCTGTGAAGTGCTGCTCTCTTTTACTGTGAAGTGCTGCTCTCTTCTTTTAGGAGAAGTGGGTGTTTTGAGTGTGAGTTTTGGTGATGGCCCAAAGGTGCAAACGCTGATGAGAAAGCAGAGCCACATCACTGCGAGCTTGGCAGGCAGGGAGCACCTGCCCTCAGCTGGGAGCCTGCTGTCATCCAGAGTGGTCTGGGACAGAGTGAGCCAAGAGGGAAGCCAAAAATTGGTGAGAAGGGTTTGGAAGGAACTATCTCCTTGAGAAGTCTTGGTTCTGCTGAAACCAAATTACACAGCAAACGTTCAACTTGATTTCATCTGAATTTTCTAGAAAGAAAGAAAGAAAGAAAGAAAGAAAGAAAGAGAGAGAGAGAGAGAGAGAGAGAGAAAGAAAGAAAGAAAGAGAGAAAGAAAGAAAGAAAGAAAGGAAAGAAAGAAAGAAAAGAAAGAAAGAAAGAAAGAAAGAAAGAAAGAAAGAAAGAAAGAAAGAAAGAAAGAAAGAAAGAAAGAAAGAAAGAAAGAAAGAAAGAAAGAAAGAAAGAAAGAAAGAAAGAAAGAAAGAAAGAAAGTCAAAATAATCCATTTAAACATTGTTGGGGGTTCATTTTTCACATGAAATTGTTTTTTGCTTTTGTATTATATTTTCTCTAATAAAATTATTTATTACAGCACAGATGCAAACATTGATGTCAAAATGGGGTGTTATGAATAACCTTGAGTGTTTTTCAAATAGTTCTTTTCAAAAAATTTTGAAATGTCTGTATTTTACTCCTGACACAGAATGAAACCCTAGTCACCAAAACTCCTGCAGCGTCTCAGGGCAAGTTTGCAGCTGATTTGAGAGTTAAGGACTGAATTTTGACTTGTCTCTCCAGCTAGCTCAGAAACACTTATATTTCTGAACATGTTTTTTTACATATTCTGTGATTTCTAAGAAGTCTTGATCTACAGTCCTTTAAAGCCACCAGAAATCTTTTCCCTGGCTGGAGCTTGGACCATGGACACAAAACTTTTGAACAGTTCACCATCACACAGCAGCATCACTATCAGTATTTGTCTGTTTCTTTAGTAGGGTGATGGTGATATACAAGGAGCTCCAGAAGATCTTTGTAAGTAGGCCTTACTGGAAGATGAGTTGAGATGACGACCCTTCTGGTCTTAACATTTTGTACAAATAAAATTCAGACTTCCTGGTCCCCCTGAGCCATTAAACAAATACTGTTGTATGCAGTAGTGGCTGAAGTACTCTTTCTCCTTAAATTTTTTTTTTTTTGCAGTGATTTAGCGAAGATGCATTGTGCATTAGGGCTTTCTTTCACACCTGTATAATTTATGCTGTTGGTAGCCAATGTTTTTAAAACAGCTTAGCTGTCAATTGCTTGTGTAATGGCACATTTTGTAATACTATCAGATGACATATAACTTGTTAAATTACATTGAAAAAATATTGGAGATAATTGCACTATAATTAAATGACAATAATAATGAGACAAATATTAGCTGCTGCTATCAATTATGTAAGAATTATACATTTTTCAAAAAAACCTTGCCTAGTGGTTGAAAACACATTTCATTCAAAACTCTGTTGATGCTTTTAATATTTATAAAGATGTTAGCCTTTGTGTTCACATTCAGGTGTTTATACCATGGCCAGAGAACATCTACATGTAAGAAGTTTGCAAAAGCTCTCTGAGGTTCTTTTAAAGACATTTTATTAATTACTTCAATATTGTGCATTTTTGGTCACATTTGCATTTTTTGTTTGTTTCATATCTGGGTGATGAACAAGTTGCTAAAAAATTCTGGCCTGATAATCTAATAAAAATTTATTTCTATGTACATTTTTTGTTGACTATTGAGTACTGTTCAGTGCTATTGTCTCTCGGTGAGGGTATATCTCTTCAACATGGTCCAATTAATGCTGTTTTCAAACAGCAACACTAGCACTAACACTTATTTTCATTCTGAAATATCAGCACCTTCTTGCTTTAACTCTGCAGCAAATATCTTCTGTCGTGTTTTCAACAGTCTGGTTCTGCTTTTGCCTGCACCAGTTCAGCCTCCCCTGGCACAGGGTCAGAATTGGATGTGGTCAGGAAGCCATCCTTTGCAAATCTGCTGGAGTCCTTTGGAAAAGCCGTGGGAAATGTGCACAGAGGAGGTCAACTGATAAGTTTTTGGTTTTCGTTTTTAACAGCATCACTCCACAGAGGCTCATAAGGAATTAAAGTGACATGAAAGAGGTGGTAGGAAAAAAGTTTTACCCTCTTCTGATTAAAGGTTAGAAAACAGTCTGTGAATGACTCGTAAATTTTTCAACAGAATGTTATTTTCAGTGAAGTCTCACAGAAACTTATTTGTAAGATATTGCATGTTTGTAAATTATTTAGAAAAGCAGTGGATGCCAAGGTATCAAAGTATATTGTTGGTCTGAGTTTCTCAGGAATGTAAAGAAAACTGCATATGAGGAGCTTCAGGAGGAATTCACGACAGCATGTGCGGGAAGGGAAGGGAAGGGAAGGGAAGGGAAGGGAAGGGAAGGGAAGGGAAGGGAAGGGAAGGGAAGGGAAGGGAAGGGAAGGGAAGGGAAGGGAAGGGAAGGGAAGGGAAGGGAAGGGAAGGGAAGGGAAGGGAAGGGAAGGGAAGGGAAGGGAAGGGAAGGGAAGGGAAGGGAAGGGAAGGGAAGGGAAGGGAAGGGAAGGGAAGGGAAGGGAAGGGAAGGGAAAGGAAGGGAGATTTAGCACTTGTGCTGGAGGAAATAGGAATTTCTCAGTCTAGAAAGAGATTGTTTAAAATCACAAATAGTGAGGAACATTTTCAAGGGTTTTAACTGTGCAACAGCTAAGGGGAACACATGAAACAAACAAATGGGAGTACAAGAAGGCGAAAGAATACTCTTTCTTCTCTCAGTTCATAAACTGCTCTTACTCATTTGAACAGCATATTGTAGATGTTGACATGTGATGTGAATGTGATTCACAGCAGTTCATGAAAGCTGTCACAACACAGAGGTGTCACCTCTGGCTCAGAAGTCACTGAGTTGCCAGCTATTCTAAGGTAAGAAAGCACATCTGGAAAGCAATGCCCTCTGCTTGCACCATGTGAATTGCTGTACTAATCGACTTCAACTGATACCAAACAACAACTGGGGCCAAAACAACTTCAGGAAAAGTGCCAAGGCAACATTGTCCTATTCAAACTCCATTAAAACTGTAGCTGAGTTTTGATGATCTTGATAACGTCCTTTTTCTGTAGCAGGTGGAGAAGAGTAGGTAATTTCTGAAGCAGACCTCAGAAAATTAGCAGAAATGGTGTCAGATCTTAAACATTCTCTGGTTTGAACAAGGTGACATTAATAACCACAACCTAGAATGGATGTACAAGCTGCAGAGCATCTCTTTTGTCCTTGTTTTACAGTGTCCCCATTGCACAACTTACCAAGGCTGGATACTATGTCAGAAAAGGCAGCAGGACAGGAGGGTTCAAGTTCTGTGAAATGTAAGCCTTAAAATTTCAAAGTGAGAATAAAAAGAGGAAAACATAATTCTAAAGCTCAAAAAAATAAAAGTTCAGTAGGCTAATTAGAAAAATAGGATAAAATGTTGCAAGCAAATGTCTTCCATGGTGGTGCTATGCTTGAGCTTGTAGTACCATGATAGTGTGAGGGGAAAGAGTTAACTGGTAGACGTGCAGAATACATTTTCAGAGGAATGAATGATAAGGTAAAGGTTAGGTGC
Organism: Passer domesticus; assembly: GCF_036417665.1. Classification (NCBI taxonomy): domain Eukaryota; kingdom Metazoa; phylum Chordata; class Aves; order Passeriformes; family Passeridae; genus Passer; species Passer domesticus. The sequence continues at coordinate 94,189,471 of NC_087476.1, forward strand.
TCATTTTTTAGAGCTGTGGAAGTGGCAATAAAATGGCAGATGAAACTCAGTGCTGATCAGTGATACACATGAGAAGAAACAGCCCTAACTTTATGTATGCAATAAGGTAACTAGCACTGGACAGGCAGCTATTAAAAGAGGGAAAATGCTCTTTCGAACGGTAATGCTTTTCTCAGATAAGAAATGTCCTTAGGTAACAATGTAAATGGAAATAAATTAAAAACCTGGCTACTCAAATGTTTTGCACTAGTGAGGAGAGAAAAAACAAATAATTGCATGTCAGGATGTTCACTCACCAGGTTACACAAGGAGCATGAGCCTATTTTGGAACCAGCCTGCTCTCTGCTTATTATCTCTGTCAGACATTACAAATATGCAAAATACTCTGGTCGGTGTTGTTTTTGAAGGATGGTTAAAGCAGATGGGTGAATTGGTTTAGGTGAAAATAGAAACTGGCTTCTAATCCGGTCCTTTATTTTTTAAAGTGCTCTCTCTCTGAACCTATTTTTCTTAAGTTTAGTAAAATCTGAGATTCACATGCTTCTGCATTTCCTGTTTTTGACCAACAGAGGAAACAGAAACACTGAAATTCTGTAAGATGTTATTTTTAAAATATTTACACTCGGCCAACCAGGAAGTTCTGGAAATCTTGCAAGAAGTCTAATCCTGTAGGCTATGTAACCCAAAAATGGTCGCACAAGTTTACCCAGTATTTCAGGTATTTATAGTCCTATCTGATGAGGATCAAACATATAGAGAGAGTTCTCTGTTAGTGTGAAAAAAATTTGGCATGTGTTGCCTCTGAAGAGCTTAATTCCCTGATGGGAAATATGCAGAAACCCGAGCTGCAGCTGGGGGCTGGGTTGCCTCACAGGGTAGGAAGGCTCAGTGGAGGAAACTGCAACAGCAGCTAGGGACACCCCTGGCTTTCTGCAGGGTGACAGGGAGAGCAGGATACTGGCACGGGAGGGATGGAGGGATGGAGGGATGGAGGGATGGAGGCAGGGAGGGATGGATGGATGGATGGATGGATGGATGGATGGATGGATGGATGGATGGATGGATGGATGGGTGACATGTGGAGCCCAGTAAGAGGATTGAAAAACAAGCAGGCAGGAACTAGAGAAACGAGCAGCAGTTGTCCAGTGTCTGGGATGGTGTGGGGAGCAGAGCACAATGCAGGATGTTTGTGGGACAGCAAGTCCAGACACACTGTGTAGCAGAAGGCAGAAGACACAGGGGGCTGAGGAAAGCGAGGTATGGAGAAAAGGGGATTAGACCATGAGTTTTGAATGCCAGTGACAATGTTGCAATATATCCAAGGAGTGTCGGTCTACAAAGGTGTGCCATGAGGTGGGTACCAGCCAGGCAGTGAGCCTACAGACAGTGAATGTCAAAAGTAAATGGGATTTACTCTGAAGTATGATAGGCACAAACAATTCAAATGGAGATACCCATCTTATAGAAAGAAAGCAATTGACAAAAAACCCACAACCCCAAGACCTAAGTTTATGTTGCAATATGCAACATTCATTTGTACTTCTGGTTTCTCAAGAATCTTCTGCTCCTTATCCTGCTGGAACTGGCTATTAAGAGTTGTCCAGACAGGAGCAAACAGTGTATCAGTGAGTGGCAGAGTACCTGTTATGTGAAAGCTGATATTAATTTAGGGATGGTACTTATCTGACTGTGTATTTTGTGATTTACTCTTCAAACTTTTTCATATCTTAATTACTGACAGTACGAATGTTAGGCTAAAGCAAACCAAGGAACTGTTCAGATATGTTTAATGTATTGTAGGTGGATTTGGTTCATGTAACTGATGAAGCCAGTGTTTTCTATATTGTGAAATATCATAAGTTTTAAACAACATTTTATGGGACCCTATATGGAAATCTCTTCTGGAATTAATGAAGGCTGCTTTTTTCTATGACATTATTAAAACACGAGAGACTGGAAACACGATAAACTCCAGAACACTTTGCATCTTTCACCAGAATATTTTTTTAAGCTATTCCATCATGTTCTAGACCAAAAAATGTACCTTATATCAGCTCCAATTTTTGTGTATTTTACAAAGTATCTCTTGTAGGATGAATGTGTATGAGCACATTGCACTGTCCTTCAGTCAGATATGTAGTGAATGGGAAGGGGGAAAAGGAGGAAATGTTTCTGTCAGTTGTGTCTAAAGAACAATAAGGGTCCTATGGGCTCCCTAAAACTTGGGTAGTAAGACAGCTAGCAGCAGGAAGCCACCAAATCCCACACAAAAAGCTCCTTGCCCCCACCACTGCTCTTGGAAGCACATTTTTGATTTCCTACACAGCCATGCCTGTGGGGCAGAGACCCTCCCCTCTTGAATCACAGGCTATCTCAGATCTCTTTAGAGCCACTGCATCCACACTGCATTTCACTTCCAGGAAACCGTCACAGATATCTTGAGTCTGTCAGATTATCAGATTATCACAGAGCTCATCATTACTAGTGCCTCACCAGATGATATCTTCCCCTGTTCATAGATATCAGTCCTTAATCATCTGTGTGTGTATTTCACCATCGGCACAGCAATACACTCTTATGGATGGCGTTGTAAAAGCAAGTCACTTCCTAGCTGGGATGTGACAGGCTGTTTGAATCCTGAAAAATTATCTAGCAGTGATAAACTGTTAGACCCTAGAGATTGTCCTTCCAACTACATCCTTCATTGCTCATACTGACTCCTTCCAAATGACTTAAATTGGTGGGGCAGCCACCAAACGTGTTCCATGTCAAAACTGTGGGTTCAACACATCGAGCAAGGGTTGCCTTCAGAGATGTCCCTGTTAACCAGTAAGGCCATGCTCAATCAATATCTCTAAACAGCATTAAATGAGAGTTAAACACCATGCAGTTGCTTTGAACAGTAAAGCGAACTAGTTTCTCTCCAGTGTTTGTTAAATTTTACGTCAGTAAAAAGATTTTCTGTAAGATTTTTCATGAGCTGTGCTCTCTGTGTGGAAAAACTTCGACCAAATATGTATTTATGCTATTAATAATTACTACCCACAAATCAGAACAGTACTTCCTGTAATAATTAGGCTATAGTTTATAGCTTTAATAAATATAACCACAAACATTTTTAGTCTGTTCACTATGGGTTTTAAAATAAATATTTTAAACAGGGAAGTAGTTATTTAAGGCAAAATACTACGGAAGAGTTTTGGGAAAGGGTGGAAAATGTAGGAAGATACAAAATGCATGAAAAATTATGACTCATGCTTGTGGTTTTATTACCTAATAATACGGTACTACAAAGTTGCTTCAAATTTACGAAATGCTCTCTGAAGTTACAGGTCTCCAGAGCCCCTGTCACAAATCAGAGATACTTTGATCAGGTGAAATGGAGAAAGAGATGTGAAAAGGCAAAGCAGAACTATTACCAGGAAGTATGAAACCAATTAGCCATCTATCAGTATGTAAATAGACTATTCCTATGTATCAAATAACCATGCCACGAATCATTATTTGCTTTTGTGCTCAAAGCAGAAGTCGGTAATGACTCTCAACAGCATTTCAGGCACCCACTGCCTGCTCAGAGGCAAATTAAACAGAGAGAAGACAATGGCAGCAAGCAGTCAATAGGGTACAGTGTGAGCAATGCAAAAACATTAGGATGGAGAATTAAGAAGGCGTTGGTTGGGCTCTGGAACAACTGGAATTTGATATGGGGGAGGAGGACTCTGGGGAAGAGAGTTAAGACAAAGACTCCAACATATGAGAATTGGCTTTACAGAAGCCAGGATTTGAATGTCAGGGGAGCCAAAGAGGAGGAGAGTGGGTGCAGAGGGTGTCAAAGCAGGTGATGGTTCAGAGTTTTTGATCACAGAATCAGCAAATGATTAAGGCTGAAAGGAACCACCGGTGGGGTCATCCAGTCCAGCCTCCCTGCTCCTAGAGCACATTGCACAGGATTGTGTCCAGACAGTTCTTGAATACCTCCAGTGGGACAGACTCCACAGCCTCTCTGCACAGTCTGTTCCGGTGTCCGGTAACCCAGAGTAAAGAAAATTTCCCTCATATTCAGATGGAACTTCCTGTGCATCAGTTTCTGCCCGTTGCCTTTTGCCCTATTGCTTGGTACCACTGAGAAGAGCCTGGCTCCTCTTGACACCCCTGCTTCAGATACTGATAGTCTTTGATGAGGTCCCCTCTTAGCCATCTCTACGTGAGGGTGAAGAGGTCCAGCTCCCTCAGATGTGAAATTTTGTCAGAAATAGAGAGATTTTACATATGATCTGGAGAAAAATAGAGCAGAAGTATAATGCAGGCTGTATGTGTGGTTGGAAAGTAAGTCAAAGACTGTCCTCAGTTACAAGTCTCAGTGTCAGAGAAAATAGTGACCCAGATAGCGTTGAAGAGATCAAAAATATTTAAGGAAATACACGGGGATTGGTTTTTGTTGGAGACAGGCTAAGGTACAGGGTTACATGGCTGCAGATAAGGTAGGATAGTACCTAGCAGAGATAAATTTTTGAGCCGTTGCCCCTTAATTGTTACATATTTGGCTGAAGGAAAAAGATTGTGCTAAAAAGAGACATAAGGAGAGAACTATAAAAACAAAGAGAAATACAACTTTGTAGTGGGGAGGATGTCTCAAGCTCTCCAAGGATACGTGAAGGTCATGATGAGAAAAGCTCAGCAAAGAATTTATTGAGAGCAGTTCTGTGAGATTAAGAAAATCATAAACATCTCAAATTTGGATCAGCAGGGATGAGTTAAAGCAGAAATTGATGGAGTAGTTTAATACTCAGACAAAATTTTGTCATGCAGTGACACAAACTTAAAAGTTGGAACTGTCTTTAAGAGATGGGTCTATGGATAGGAAGCATGGAAAGTCAGCAGAAAACTGGGGAAATGAAGGAGATAGCAAATATAGCTGAAAATTGGTGGCAAACAACATGAGCAGAAGATATCCAGAGGTAGAAAGGAAAAAAGAATAAGGAAAAGTACAAAACCAGAATTGCACTCTTCATTGCAAATTAATACTGACGGTTGTAGCCATCAATTTCACTCTGTAACAGAGTAAAAAATTCCAATTGTGGAAGTCCCTGGGATGGGGAAAGCCTAACATCCTTTCCAAACCAACAGAACTTTCCTGACTGAAAAGATAGCAAGTGTATAACATAAATAGATATATTTCACTGTTGCTTTCACTGCTATCTTGAGTAAGGATTCCTGACACCTTTTCCAATAAACCAATTTATTTCCATAAGAACTTCCATGAAACAGAGGTTTTTTTCTTTACGGAAAGAAAAAAACAAAGCCAGTGTTAGAAGGAACTTTCTCATTAATAATGGACACACATATTAAAACCTAAAGCTGAGATGCCTCTAAAACCTCACAACTTCTAAAAATACATTGAAAACAATGTATACAAAGCACGAAATCAGGAACCCTGAAATTTTTAATAATTGGCTCACATATTCAGAAACGAAACAGTTTCACTGGCTGTCAGATGCAGCTGAGAAGCACCACCTTCATAATACTGTGGCCGCTGCCCAAGGTGTTAAGAGAGAAGAATAGCATATCTAGCTGAAATTACAGGAAGGACTACAGGCAAAATGTAATGAGATGATCAGTGAATGCAAATGAACCCTCTCACTTAAGACTGTGATAGAATGACTTGTCTGAATAGCACAAAAATTTCACATAGGCTTTTAGGCCAACAGATAAGAGCATATTGCTAATTTTAAAAGACAAATTACTTGAATAATTATCCTCCTATTTAAATATTTTCTTAATTACTCTCAGCCATATCTTCAGTTTTAAAGCAGAAAGTTAAGTGTAAGACTGACAAGCTAGAACATGTTAAAACTTTGCAGGTATCCAAATCAGAGCTGCTGATAATGGATTTAATCTGTAGCACTGATATGTAGGAAAACTCTCATTTGCTTCCTAGATAGAAAAATAAAGACCGAAGAATCAGGTCTTATGTATTAATTATTCAAAGCTCACATTTTTGTACAGAAGAATCAACTAGCTGAGGGTGTGCCTGTATGTGTAAATATACAAAACAGGCAGACAGATAGAATTAAAATGCCTTTTTTTTTACTGGCCTAAGTAGAGACTTTTCTATCACTGATCAGTAGGTTTGCTTTTGCTCCTACGGCACCAATACCGGTTGTTAGCTGTCCCTGACAGTGGGCAGAAATGCACCAGCATGGCAGGGACTGGGGACAGGTGGCACTGAGCAGAACGGCTTCGCCACGCAGTGATACACTCGAGCTCTGACAGAAGACTAACCCGCTGTCAATCATCCTGTCCTTGCCAATCAAATGCACATCCCTCCAGAGGCGCCTGCAGTTGACACTGGCACCCCAAACATAGCAAAAAGGTTAATGCAATGACATTTCAGAGATGACACATTGTCAAGGGCCCAGAAAAAACAGCAGAAGCAGGCTGTGTTTAGGAGGAACTGGTGTGTTTTACAGGAACACACGCGACAACGACATTCCCAGAGGGGATGGGTTGGGTGTAAACACCCTTGAAGGACCTTGTACAAGGAAATCAGGAGTCGGGAATGGATAACAGCATAATGTCTGGCCAGGACCCTGAGGTTCTTTCTTCTCCCATCTGTAGAAAAACAAATGTCCTTCTGCTAGAGCTCTGGCTAACCTTTGCCAGAGAAAAGTGCAGGAACTAGGAAGACAAAGCTTTTGGAATCTACAAAGCAAGTCCTCCATTTAACTACAGGGATTCTCAGGGTAGCTTATGACTATAAAATGTATAAAACTTATTTTTCTTCTTAGGTAAAGGTGTGTAATACTCCCACCCATTTTCAAAAGCGATAATTGACAATTAAAATAATTCTGGTAAGGCAAAAGCTGCATATTTAGAAAGTCGTATTCCAATATGTATCCCTACCTGAATAGATGCTATGTACATATTTTAGCATTAAATTTCAATTGCTCCCTCTCTATCCCCATAAATTTTCCATTTGTTTCCATTTTTTCCTCTGGCTTGGTTGTTTTTTCATCTGTCTCATGTAGAAGGGCCCCTCTTCTGGCACCTTCTTCTCATCTCACCTCAATGAAATGCAATGTCAACATTCATATTTGACTCGTTACTGTGAACAGCAAATGTGTTGGAAAAAAAGTAAAATTATTTTCTTTGTCCCTAACCATCAGCAAAAGAGCAGTTGGAGCAGGGACTCTTTTCTATCATGACACTTCCCACTGACTGCAACTGAGCTTGGTGAACCTATTGCAGTTACAGATAAAGTCTGTGTGTCTTATTCATTTCTTTGTTAGTTCTGTGGTTGGTTTATTTGTTTGTTTGTTGGGTTGTTTGTTTGAACTTCAATGCTGTTTGAAGACACAGTAAAGTGCATGAGCAATCACTGGGGCTAATAGTAGAGGAAGAAGCTATTTCAGAAAAATTTGGGAGGTAAAATAGAAATCAAAATGTTCAGTGATAAAGGAAAATAAATTTTACAAAAAGAGCAAGGTTAGAAGGCAACTGTCTCTTCCCTGGACACACTGGCAAGGACTTGATGGCTGCAATTATCTGGGCCTGAGCCACTTTTCCTTGGCATCTGTAGTAAAACCCAGTGACCTCAATAAGAGTAAGACTGGAGTCAATATAAGCTCTTAATGTTGTCTCCTGCAGAGCTAAGTGCCACAGTCTGGCCTTGAATTATGCACTGATCACCAGCTACTTTATCCCACCGATGTACTTTTAAAAATGCAAATATTAACAAGTATCAGTTCCATTCTAATGAGTGCTCCTACTTTAAGAATAAGAGAAAAGCCCGAGCCAGATGTCCATATACAAAAATTGCCCTTGAAATATAGAGTAATAGCTTGTTCTGACACCTTACAGTATGCTCCATGGTCAAATGATTGGGAGGAAATCCCTTCTTCTGGTCTAGAAAAATTCTCACTCGAGGTGTTTTGCCCTTTGGAGTGGCCTGTCTCTCCTGCTTGGCTTTGGAGGCAGTATAAGCAATGCACAGTCCAAACACCTAATGTGTAGGCACTAATATTTAGGTGAACTAAATCTTAACCTGAAGTTCCATTACAATGAACTTTCATCTCCCACATTCTTCACCTTCCGTATCTTAATCACTGTCCTATAATATGATTTTTGCTTACTTCTGTCACAGAAACACCTACAGGAGAAACTTCTGTCTCTTCCAAGAGTCTTTCTTTCTTCCTCTTTGGGACAATTTCAGAAAGAGAGATCATCATCATTTGCCAAGTCAAGCATCTGTTGATTTAATTACTTAATTAGACATAAAGACCAGGGAGTTATGTGCACACAACACACATGGGTGATGTGTGCTCATACCAGCAGCTTATTTTAGACTGGTGGCTGGTTTTGAGACGTGTGGGACAGTGTACCCGGACAACTGCAGGTGGTGCAAACATGCTTAGAGTCCTACTGGTAAGAGAAGCATGAAAACTTTTTTTCTCAGTCTTGCTTTGGGGCTGGGACTGGAAGGCATTGACAATGGCCTTGTGCTTACCCATTTTCTGGTGGAAATATTCACATGGTGCAGGAGCGGCCAGAGCAGCCTCCCCAGGCAGGTGCTGTCAGGGTGCCTGCAGCACCGAGAGCATCTCCGCTTTGGGCAGCTTTGACAACTCCCCCAGCCCACCAGATACCTGACCCTGGATGATGTAGTGACAGCCTCACCAGACAGACGAGAGGACTCTTGGCTTGGCAGATCCAGCAGGGTTTATTTGGAGAAGGTCCAAAGGTCCAGGTGGCTGAAAGGTGAGGAGATCAAACAGGAGACAACCACCACGGAAAGGAAGCAGGGACCAAGATCAAAGAGCGGGGAGGCGCAGGGACATATAACTGCGGACAGGTAGGTGGGGTCAGGGTACAAACAGTCCAATCGGGAGAGGGTCTAGGGGAGGAGCTGGAGTGGGGTGACGCAGGTGGGACCAATGGGAGAGAGGAGGGGGAGTGACTTTCTGGGGAGAACCAATGAGGAAACTGGAAGCATAGAACTTACTGGAATTGGGGAGTGAACAACATTTGATGAGCAGAAGCTCATCTACATGGAGGTGCAGGGGATCCTGGAGATTGTCACCCTGAGTTAGACGCGGGCGTTCTCCCAAGGCATCCCAGTCTTGTTTCCTTCATGGCCATCTCCCACAATGTTGTAGTTGACAAGGAACTGTAGAGGCAGGTTACAGTTGTGTATCACTTCTAAGGATAATATTAACACAAATATATCCAGCATCTAAAAAAATGAATGTCTATCCCCAGAAAAATCAGACTGTTTCAACTGAAATCAACCCAGCTGTCAGATCCAAGGAGGAAAGATCCAGTGGTATTCTTGGATTCATTTAGATTGAAGAATTTGTAAATTATGTTCTATTCTAAAGAGTACATCAATTGCTCTCTTCTCATGTTTACTTATAGACTGAGAGATCTACACAGTTAAATTTTTGTTCCACAGGAGACTTTCAGAAGATGATTCATGACCTCTATAGTCAATAACGTTTTACATATTTTCAGGCTGAAGGCTGTACACTAGCAGTAAATGTTTTCTTTCTGAATTACCAAATGTTTCTATAACTCAGCTCAAGATAATTGAGGTTTCACACCTCCCATTCTTTTATGTTTGTTTCTGCCTACTCTGAAATAGCCATGAAAGTTTGGTAAAGGGCAGGTTGCCTATTATTGTGCACAAAACAATTTACGACTTACCATTTGTTTCTTGAAGAGAAACTGTTCTGGTTGTTGGACAGTTCTTTAAGGCAAGCAGAGGACATTTCTGAGCTTCATGGGCTTAGCTGGCTGATCCTATAGGTCACAGATGCTCTTGTTTCAGCATTTTATTGTCATGAGAAAAGGGACAGAGTTGAAGCTCTATGTCATTTGCTCTATTCAAAGTGTTTCCACTGGTTCTTCCTGCTTGTGTTTTATTATGTAGTGCATTTCAATTTGGAAGCAGGGTTTCAGGCTGCACATTCTCAAATGTTGCAAACTGGTTTTGGAAAAGCAAAAAAGCTCTTGTAGAACTGTTCAGCCAAATAGTGACTTTTTTGGTGAAAGGCAGAATCAACCAAATAAATTAGGCAAAGTGCAAAAAGTTTATTGCTGCTCTTTTCATTAACAGAAAAAAACAAAAGATATAGAGTAAAATATAACTTTTTATTCCTTTTACAGGGCTCTTACAGCCAGTTATAATCTTCTGTATGTTTTCTCAGATGTCTTTACACTGTCTACACCATTCTTGGCCTGCATTGCAGCACCAGGGTCATCTCTGAATGAAGGAGACATGACTGTGTGTGCCATGTAGAACCATTTTTCCCTGGGTTCCTTACTCAGCACAGATATATTTATACTGATTAATCAGAAATGCTGTTACTGAATGAATATGTAACTTGTGTCAGGATTTGGGACTGTAAGCTACTCTTCAAGGTTTGTGAAGCAGTTGTATTCTGCCTGAGAAGACTCCTTGGACCTTACCAGGCTGTGGAATTCTTGGAAGAATTCCTTGGCAGTGGCTGAAAAACTGGGTACTTTTGCATGTTCAGTCTTCCAGATGGTGTTCTATAGACAGACACTTAACTGTGCCTTGTTTATGCATTTTTTTGGTCTACAGAGTATCAGGAATCTTTTTGACTTAGCCATGAATTTTAACTTTGAGCCCCACTGGAAGGAAGTGCATGCAATTGCCTTTACTAATACAAATTGTGCAGTTGGACAAATGTAATGGCATGAAAATAGCATGCTGCTAACTTGCTTTTGAAAAGAAGCTTGAAAGAGTCTGTATACAGTACAACCATTACATTGTACAAAATTCTCCTTTGAAGAGATGAAAAAAATATTGTTATGCTTAGTATTTTCATCTGTCTATTAACCATTCCAAACAGAGTCCTTGTTAAATATATGGGATGGCAAGTTTTTACAGAAGGAGCTTCTTTTAAAATTGCTTAGGCACATAAAAGGTTGCCTTATTCTACAGACTAGAAGTCAGCTAACTCAGAGCATGCTTTTGCATTAGTATTAATTAATACTATTTTTCCACAGCCTGTATGGCAATTATTCTCTCTGTATACAAAGAAAATGTATGCATAATAAAGACACTAACTTAGAGAGATGTAGCATGAAAAGTGCACTACAAGGTCAAATCCAGCCCAAACTTCCTTTCTCCTATTCATTAATATTTTTAGAAAGAGTCTTCAAACTTGTAGGTGGTGACTCAATGGGATTTGATATGAAGATGTGACACCTCATCTTAAATTCCTTAACCACATTTCTTAAGTTGACAGGAATGTCAGGAAGTGTGCCTGATAAGGCTTGCTGTCCTCTCCGAGCTGACTAATCATACATGAAGTCTTGGCAAGAGATAACCAGGTTACAGTAGAGCCAAAATGACATCACATCAACTCAATTTCATATCCTGTAGACACCAGTGCCTATCACCACTCCAGGTTGCTAACATCCTTGACACACAAATGGTATTTTCAGTCTCCGATGTCCCCCTTTTACCCTGTGTCTGTCACTCTGGGGTAAATCAGGAACAAATTTGTCACTAAATGTAAAGAACCATTAACTCATGGGCACTTTGTCATCTGAAGCATAATTTTCTGTGCACGGCTCGCCAATCCCTGGACTCTAGCTATTTGCATAACAGTTTGCTGTACGAATTTATGACGGAGGATAGTGCTGAACTTGTTAAAATTCCATGTGAATCTCAGCACAGAAAATGGACTGGTGCTTTAAATCTTGGAGAGTTGTTCACATCAATAATGAATTTCAAATAATTTATTCACTTCAAGTGTAAGTGGTTGGCATACAGTCCTTACAGCTGGTTTGTTGAGATAATTGATTTCCATATAGTTTAAAGATGGGGAAAAGAAACATATGACAACTACAGCAGGTTTCGAGGCAATTGTGAATGCCATATCAGTTTAATTATAGCTCCATCTTTAGCTAACATGGGTTCTGTCCTATTGGAATGAAAATATCCCAGCAACTTGAAATGTAACAGTGATGAATTTTTTATGTTCTTCTACCTACCTTGTATGCTCGCTTAGGGCACTGTTACAAGTACACTTCTAGCTTTTTTCAGTGGATAGTTAACATGACATGCTAGACTGGTCTGCATGACACAGATAACTCAAGGGAATAGCAACAAAGTAAATGAGATGCATTAGTATCTGGATGTGAACTGGGGGATATAAGTTCTCAGAACTTCTTGTTTAATTTATAGAATTGGTTTTTTTCCCCTGTGCATAAGATTTCAGAATGGTAATCATATTCAGGAAATGAGCTGTTCCCACTTCAGGTACTAATATCAACATGTAAAAGATAATCATTAGCCAGATGTACTACTCAGCAGTGCCTATTATATATAAGCAAGCTAGCTGACGTGATAAGAGAAGCTTTTACTTAAAATGTAGGTATATTGACCGTGGAGACAGTGGGAAAACCATGAGGATCTTGTTTTGGTTGGATTTTCTAATTGACCACACTATGCATGAAACAAGGTCTTAGAGAAACAAAGAGTGTAATAAAAATTTGCTTTGCAGCTAACAGCTCATGTGTGAAACACCTCCTTTGCTGAGGCCCAATCTGGCTGGGGGCCATTTCAAAGGAGGTGGGCTGCACCTCCATATTCCCACAGGTAGGACAGGCAGAGGAGCAGTCCTTTCTGGAAGACTGCTACAGGCCCCAGACTCCACTCCATTTTTTTCCTTTCCACTAAAACTTGATTCACATAAATTGCAAATAGAAGACCCTTGTTTCATTTTTACTCCATTAATTCCTAAGTTTCACAGTGTAGCAAAAAAAGTAACAGAGAGTTGTCCAGTAAACTTTCCAGCAGTCAGGAATTCCTTACTGTGTTTCCACTTCACCTGATGTAATTCCCTGATTAGAATCAGGGTCCTTTACTTAAGTTCTAGTGTTAAGTTGAGGCAACTCCTGTGGGCTGAGGCCACAGGTTTTTTTCAGTTTAATAGAAAAATTATGAATATATCTCAAATATTTTTCTGGCATCTGTGTATGCTGGAATAAATGAGAAAAGACTCTCCTCTGAAATAAATGATAAAAACTGTAGTGGTGAATTAAGGGCTTCAATGGTCTAGCTGGACATAGGTGGCACAACATTCCCTGCCATTGACTTCTTTTTTTACAGATATATACAAACTTTTCTTTTGACATTGCTAAAGAGCAGAAAGTTCCCCTCCAGCTTCCAAGACTTCCAAGTAACTTTTGAGGATCTGCAATTTAAGCCTAAAAAAACCCCCAACACCTAAGTCTTCTGGTATTTGCTTCCAGCACCAATTCCAGAATACTAGATTTCTTTTTTTAAAATTAAGCACAAAAGTAAGATGCTGGAGAAGATCTTGCTGGTGTCTGACAGTCACCCCTTAAGTATTTTGGGATGCATAATCATATTATAACTTTGCTCCCTGTTTTTGGCTCAAATATGTAGCTTTGATTCTGTAATTGGGCATTATGAAAACATTGAAGTTGGATCTTGGACTGTGTCTTGTATCAAGTCCCTGTGGGAGTCACACCAAAATCATCTTAGCTATTCTAATTTAAAGACAGTAAAGGCAGTCCTGGAATGATGACTAAAGACTCTGGGGACTTAAAAAGCCTTATTGGCACACAGATTAATTAACAGTAGAAAGAGTTAAGTAAAGAAACTAAAATGGGGGCTCTATGCAGAAGCAACTTTCTAGCATCTTTTTTTACAATACAACAGAAAATTTTGATTGCATAAGAAATGCTGGTGGTTGATTTTGTTTGCAAGAGGTTCCTGAAATGTATCAAGCAGTGGAAGTGAACTGGAAATTTTAACAGAAAAATCACCAGTCAAAGTACCACCAAGACTTTCTATGGGAGAACAAAGTTTCAAAAATACCCTTTCACTTTTGAATATAGACTCAGGTCTTGTTGATATGCCTGGAGTGGCTTGTTATGGGCAAGCAGGAATTCTGCCAATGGAGATAAGGTAGCCAAGTGTTACATCTGCTATAAATAAAGGAAGTGTTCTGCAAAAGCACTGCACCATGGGATTTAACCTTCTGCAACTCTGAATGTAGCCAGGTGAGTGGCACACACTAAATAGATGCCAACAATTTTTTGTGCATGTTTCACACTTTCATTATGTATTTCAGGTTGCATTTTTGCCTCTCAAACTGGTGAGCTAACTTTAATACTAAATAGATAGTGGAGACTGACACTTTTCTTTTTAGTCATTGACAGTAACTCATAACACCATGCTTGCTTCCCTCAGCCTCCACAGGGAGAGAAGGGAAGAGCTGGAGAATAGAATCTCTCAATCTCCAGTGGATGCTTGCCTAACTCTTTGATTTCAGAGGGGATGTGTCTTGTCCAAGCATCTAGTAACTTTAGAAGCTTTTAGAACAAATGTTTGTTAGGTCTCAAAGTACCTGATTTACTTGCTATCCTCAGCCACTGAACAGCCATATTCAGTTTCAAGTGCAAAGGCTTAGAATCCCAGAGCTATATAATGCTTTCAAATATCATAAAACAATATTTCATGTGTGCCATTTTTTTGTAAAAGTTGTTCCTACATCTAAGAAAAAACAGACTATTAATTCTGTGTTTTAAAGTCTGCATGGAATACAAGGATTTGCACATAAATTTTCCACGACATCTGAGATATGGCATAAAGTGAGTCACTGACAGGACTTTGTCACTTTCAGGGTTAGTGAAAAAACCCTTGAATATTTTGAATGAGACTCCAGACTTCCAACTCTTATTTGTGGAAATTAAAAGTATTTCTTGATATCCCAGACCAGCAACTACATGGTAGAACAGGTGGTTTCATCTTACAGAATGTGCTGTGTACTGTGGCAAACTGTTAGTCATGCAACGGGGTTAATCTTTTGGGAAGCCATCAGATAACTGTATCCACAATTATGAAAACTGCATTCAGTAAAGAAAACAACTTGGGCACATTTGTTGCTTTCCTTTTTGAGGGCTACCTAGTGGTGCATGTCTTGAGAAGTTCTGCAATAGCAGCAGAGCAGAGCTGCTGGCAAAAAGAGTGGCAAAGTTTGTAGGGCTAGGTTGAAAAGCATGGATGTTGATGGGAGAATGACCTCTTGGACCCTTGAACCACACCCTGCATTGCCCCTAGCTTTGGCCGAGACTTTTTACTTCCATGACCAACCTGAGCACTTGTTTCAGACCCATTGTCCCAGCCAGGTGACATCTTGCTCCCTACTGTCTTTCATTCGAGTATTTCTGTATACAAATGGATGTCATCTGCTGGCTCAAAATCTTAATATTTCTTCTCAGTTTCTGGCCAAGAAATGGTGTTTGATTTTTCTAAGTTGCTGAGACAGTAGGCATGATTGAATCCATGTGTTGCAGAAAGAATGTCAAGACAAACTCATATAATTTAGAATTTATTAGCATGCTCCACAGTTGATGGCACATATCAAAAATGACAAAGGAAAAAAGAAGTGGGGGGAAAGAGGGATGCAGAGAGAAAACTCTCCCCAGTGGCAAGCTGGAAGGAGAAGCTGTGGTTGGCATCCTGAGACGAACAACTTCCTCAGGCATACTATCCAAGGCAATAGGCAGTTCCAATACAGTGCTTTCCCTACAGGAATTACACTGTTTTGTTCAGGACTCCCTACTGCTTGCTCCAATTTCCAGTGCAAGCTTTGAGCAGGGGGAGGTGCTGTGTGGCTGGTTAGGTGGTGAGCTCTGTAGTTTTGTATTTTCTTTGGCTTAAACCAAAGCTACAACCAAAGGAAAGACAGTAGAAAAGGAAAGGGTGATTCCTGCCCTGGTGACAGTCACTTCCACTGGAATGTGCCATGCCAACACCATTGGAGTACACAGGCAATATCCCACCTACCTCCAGGAGAGCCCTGTGGTCTCAGGAAATCATGGTGCCACTGCACAATTTCCATGGTGCTAAAAGCATCATTTGTCCCTTCCAGTGCCATGCAGCAGAAGACAAGGAATGCTGTGTGTCCCTTCATTGTAAAAACCATCCAACTTTCCAACATGAGCAGGACACACCAGCCACTGCCCACGGGGAGGACAGGCTGCTGTAGGGAGTTTTGTTCATCTAAAAGGCACTTGGAGGTAGGCAGGAAATTGTTGCTGGTGACCAATTGCACACCTGTAAGTACTGTTTAAAAGTAACAGTAAATTTATCAACAAATGGATTGGTACTCCTGAAGTGCTTGATTAGCTGGTGTGAAAAATACATTAATAAATCCTACACATTATTCAATTGTCTGTGGCCTAATGTCTTAGATTACAGAAAAAAAAATGGAGAGCCATGTCTCCCATTAAATATTTACCTCCCTTTACCCAGACCATGTGCAAAGTTTCTCTAAAACTTCTCTGCATTAGAGTGTAAAATGTTGTTTGTAGAGTAGGGGACCCAATGCCACTGCTTCTATGCTAAACTATTTGTGTTTGGATCACAGTGAACACATACTGGTATTTGTTTTTGATGTAAAAAGCCTCAAGATGTAAAAGAATAGTATCATATTTAAATAGAAGCTGGATAGCAAATTTTAGTGGTTTATATTACAGAAATTCCTGGAAATAAAATAAAGAATTATTAAATAGGTGTATTTCACTTATCCATATACTGAAATAACAATTTCATAATTAGTCTGTTAGCATAGAACCATGCTATGCTGGACATGGTAATGGAAGGAAGAAAGCATTTGACATGTAATTCTTCTATGTCCTCTTTTCATATGATATTCTGCTTATGTAGACCATCACACATACAAAAAATGCACATTATACTTGTCTTCTTCCTAATGCATCATACATAGCAATATCAAAAAATGCAACCTGCTGGCCCAAGGGACTGTGGGGACCAAGGCTGTGATGGAGGGTTAGAGACACTTTGTGGCCTTTCTCCAAATAATTTCTAACTTTGGAAATTTTGGTT
This sequence comes from Passer domesticus, assembly GCF_036417665.1. Taxonomy (NCBI): domain Eukaryota; kingdom Metazoa; phylum Chordata; class Aves; order Passeriformes; family Passeridae; genus Passer; species Passer domesticus. Next base: position 94,206,386 of record NC_087476.1, read on the forward strand.
CATTAAATCCATGTCTGCTGACACCTATTTAAGTGAAACGAACCAACCAACCAACCAAAAACCACCCAAAGGAACAGAAACAAAGAAAAAACATGCAGAAGTGCTGGTGTTGTATTTATAGATGAGCAGGAGGCCTTGATTTATTTGATATTTGTTTGCATAACCCTAACTAATTTTATTTATCTAGATAATTTGTTGTTCATAGACCTCTGTAAAAACTGGCCACACATACCATCAATATGTTTGCACTTCTGCACCTGGAGTGATGGATTCTGACCAGCCTTTCAGAACCATTTCATAGTCACTTCATTCTTAAAACAGCATCTTGCTGTTTGAGGAATAAATTTGAGATCTTAACCCCATATTCAGTCATTCCTTTGTATTAACTGATTTTAGATCAATCATTAGAAATTGTCATCTCCACGTAAGTTTACAGCTTGTAACAATTAATACTGTGCAGAATTAACTTTTCACAACTGAACCTGCGACACTCATATTAGGTGCACAAAACTTAAACACATATAAAGTAATAAAATAAATGTTCTTGTTTAGTTGTCTTCTTTTTACTTGTTCTGTTGATAAAATATCAATATCTTGAATAGTTCTAAATTAGTATGAAAAACATTTTGCTTATCGATGAATATGCTATTTTGCTGCTTTGTTTATAAAGAAGAAAAGCAGCAGCTAAGTATAGAAAGATTTATTTTCACTTTTATCATTCATTTGCAGGAAGTTATTCTCCAATTACTTATTAGCTGTAGAATAATACTGAAATTAATACTGAATGATACTGAAATGAGAACTCCAGTCAATATTGCATGCATCAAAAATTATGAAAATCTTCACTTACTGAGAACTGTGAAATGTTTATTCGTTTTTAGACACAGAGTCCTCCAGGGAGTGCTACAAATCCACACAATCTCACTGCACCTTCAATGTTACATTTGGAGTGTTGATTTAGATGAAATATGTGTAAAAACTCCTGTCAGCAGACAGTTCTCTAGTGACTGTACATCTGCAAAGGCTCAAGAACATAAACTATTGCAACATGAGTCTGGAATAAATTATGCTCACCTCACGAATTCTAGATCTGCTTGGTCCACAGTCACAAAGAAAAAACCATTGTGTTTTAGAATTAGGGAACCAGAGTTTATTTCATCATCCTGTATATGTGCATCTAATTTTAGACCAAATTTTTTCCTGAGTAGCAGAATGTTAATGAAATCAGCAAAGAAGATTGGTGAAAGTAGGACATGGAGTTATGTGACACTGGTACAGCAAGTTCCTTGAGCCACCTCAGAGCCAAAGGGTAAAGAAGCTGTCTTCTCTTCAGCAAAAAATGAATCAAGCTTTTTAACCCGCAGCATCCTACTTAGTTCAGATTCCTTAAAGCTACTCTGTATTCCCTGCGAAGATAAAAGCACTTCTAGTTTGTATCTCATAGATTATCAAAAAGGTCATTCATATTGGAACAATAAAACAAAATAACCAAACAACTATTCCCAATATTCTGCCTCCAGAAAACCAAAGTAACTGCACAGTGGTTCATCACTTGCTACTGTTATAGACACAGATTTTGCATTCAGTAAGTATTTCAGGATTTGCCCTCCAAGAATTTATTGTCTTTACTGAGTTTACTTATCTTTAAGGATTTGCAACAACTCATGGACATGAATAAGTCCCACACTTCAGCTACCTAATCTGTGGGAAAAAAAGCTCTCTTTCATTTGGTTTGTTCCCCAGTAATGTCTTGTGTACCACTTGTTCCTGCATTGCAATAAGTTGTAAATAATATTTCATATTTACCTTCTCTGTGTCTACTGAAGAAATGACATTGTGTGTCAACCCTCAGTCACTTCTTGTCCACACAGATGCCTTATACTCTGTAAGACATCCTCATTCAGAATCTAATCAATGCAGCTGACCATTCTCTCTGTCTTTCAGTGTATTTCTCTAGGTTTAACCATATTGTTTTTGAGATTATGTGACTGTACACCACAGGCTATATGTCAGCAGAACAGTTCCTGATCTGTTCTCCAGTATTTTCCTAATGTTCTTAATTGGGTTTGCTGCTGTTGGACACAGGGCTGACATATTTCCTCCATCTTTCCTGAGATGAAAATTTAATTTAGTGATCATGGCCATGTAGATGTGTTTGTTTTTCCTACATGCATTTTCATTGTTGAAATAGAATATATTGACTATTCTTTTATTGCCCAGACACTCATAGAATGATAGAATGATAGAATCTTTTATGTTGGAAAAGACCTTGAAGATCATCAAGTCCAACCATTGACCCCGCACTGCCACCACTGCCACCGCACACCATTAAGTGGACTGCCAAGTCAACCATGTCCCCAGGTGCCACATCTAAAGTCATCTAAGTACCTCCAGAAATGCTGACTCAACCACTTCCTTGAGACAGCCTGTTCTGCTGCTTGAAAACCCTTTCCATAGGAAATTTTTCCTAATATCCAGTCTAAACCTCCCCTGGTGCAACATTTCCTCTTGACCTATCACTTATTACTGGGGAAAAGGGACAGAGCCCCACCTGGCTACAGCCTCCTTTCAGGCAGTTGGAGAGTGATAACCACCCCCTCCCACGCCTCCTTTTCTCCAGGCTAAATACCCCCAGATCCCTCAGCCACTTCTCATCAGACTTGTGCTCCAGACCCTTCCTCAGCTCCCTTGCCCTTGTCTGGACATGCTCCAGCACCTCAATGTCTATCAAAAGGTGTATATCAGGAGGACTTTTTTCTTTAGTTCTTCACATAAGTTTCATTTTTCTATCTTGAGCAATTCTGTGCTAGTATAGATCTTAGCCCAGGTTCCTGTGGGTCTCCAGCAGTATCCTCTTTTCACTGAGAAAACTGACCATTTATTCTTTCTTCCTTATTTGGCTCCCTCACACTTTTTCCCCATGGTGAACATGCTGTGTTTACCTATGAAACAAATCTGATTTGTGCTGTCATATTGCAGCTACAGACACTGTTTCAGGCAATGAAATATACAATTAGTCTTCCTTGTCATTTGCCTTTTTCGTTTCTTTACACATTACTTCTTGATGTATTTCTTACATCCTTTCTGGTTCAGTTTTCGTCTCTATCACTTTTCCTCACTGTGTCTTTGTGTTCACTTTCCCATCCACCCAAGTTCTCATACATCTCCTGTTATCCTTTCCTGGATGACCTCAGCCCTCTCCTCACTACTCACATCTCTTTATGCAGGTTTTCTAGAGATACAGTATCTGCATCATTTCTCTCATTCCACTGTCAATCTCTCACCAAAAATAAAACCAGATGTAACCTGTTCATGAGCTAAAGTCACTGAGTCTAGAGGAAGTCTCTTCACTGGGGTGAGTAGAGTTTGGCGTCAAGCTTTCAGTGAAGTCAAGCTGTCTTATGTATGAGGCTGGTTTGCAGACCCTGCACTGCTACTCCCAGCAGATTTAGGGAACAGGAAACATGCCACTTCCCCTCTTGGGCTGTTTGACCATGGATGCCATGATAAGAGGGGGAGATCTGCTCTGATGGGCTGAGGTGCACCAGGCTGAAACACACGCTTCTCAGATTCATCTGCCTCTCCAGTGCGCTACTTGCAAGGGGTGAGTAGCTCTAGAAGGAACATTGCAAAAGCTCAGGAATCTATGCCTTTCCTGGCAACTAAGGGATAATGGAGCTGCCAGCAGATATAGGGAAGAATGAACAAAAGCCATGCACCAGGCAGGAGATTGATAAACTCACCTGGCCTTGCTGCAGTTGGCTGAAAGGCAGCAACATAACAGAGGACACCAGGCATTGCAGCCACCAGCCTGGAGAACTGTACTGAATTTTGGTATTTAGTCCCATGGTTCCTTCAAAGATGTAGCAACCACAGTACTTAGGAATCTCAGCCTGAGCATAGCAGAGAAAGAGCAGCCATCCTGTCACCTGTCTCTCACCCATGACATGGAACAACAGAACTGGGACATCACAGTGGAATTTCTTTACAAGAGAATGGAGCCTTCCAAATGATAGGACTTCTTTTCTCTTACCTTAAGCTTTGATTCTCTTAAATGTCCTTTTTGCTGCCCACATTTACTTTTCTTCCTCATATATCCAACATCCTTGTTTTATCCAGTCATTGCCAGGGAGCTCTGTGGGATTCAAGATGCTGAATGTATAGAAAATTTTGTGAGATGGAAATATCTGGGGATGGGTAAGAAAGTGGAAAAGGCCATTTCTGTGATGTAGCTTGTTACCTGTACCATTCTCAAAGCCATTTGTCGAACACTAAGTCAAATAACACTCTATCTCTACTGGGCTCTGCTTTTACACTCACAAATACCTTACTCCTCCAGTGGTACTGAAACCAGCAGAGACATCCTTCCCACCAAATAAATACTCTTCATGAGAGAGAGTGGTGGACTGAACCTCTTTGGTACAGAGGCAATCTGAGAACAGCATGGGGGAGTGAAGGTGCCACAAAAACAATTTCAGTGCAATAACTGAGTCAGCTCCGATGTGCTCTGGGTGCTAATGGCTGTAATGACCACACCTTCTGGCCACTGCTCTGCTTTTGCCAAGGGATGCTTTCTATTGAGTGACCTTCTCTTCAGGGTAGGCAGAACACCTCTGCTGTTGCACTGCTTTTGCACACAGGTTCTTTGTGCCAAATAACATGACATTTTGTTGGAGGTTCATGGTTACTGTTTCTTCAGTGCGTCTCTAACTATTTTGCCAAAGCCACCCATCCTCTGTCATCTGTCAGGTGGCAAGAAGAAAGAATGTGGCTTCCACTGTGCTGAAGGACAGAGGAACATGTGATGAGATGAGACAAATTGACATCATCACCTCCCAGCAGCTTCTTTCATGTGATACATTATGAATCATGAGGGACTATTATATGTATAGTGTAGGAACTGGAAAGTTAAAACCCCACAGACTAAGAAACTGCAGCAGTGTTATGAAGCAAAAGATGCTAAAGCCCTTTCTGGTCTAATATACCAGTGACCAGTAAGAGAGTTTTTATAGTGATTCTTTTCAGCCAGTAAGCTATATCCTTATGGACAATGCCCACAGTTTATTCTTCTCACAAGAGCAAACATGTTTTATCTTTTATCTAAGCTGTTTCCACACTTCCGTATGCTTCCAGTTATTTATCTTAATTGTGGAAACAAAACAAATACACTACATGTAAAGAAATGACTTGACCTTCCTTCCATAGGCCACATCCTATATTCTTTGTGTGCTCCAAAGCTATCTTGCACTCTGATTAACTTGACTAGGAGCTGTGTTTGTGTATATTCTCACACAAAATGTATATATAACCTGCCCTCACACAGCCCCACAGGGCTCAACTGAAATCCCAGAACTTCAGCTGTGGTATTAATCATGTATTTATGACAGAATGTGGGTTGCAAGAAAATGTTTAAGAGTCCATAGAAACTTTTCTTTAAAGTATACAATCCCTAAATATTTGGGTTCACATTATAGTCCTTTAGCTAGGATTTATTAGACTGTTTCATATTTGCCTTTCTGTTTATTTTGTAAAAGTATACTTGTCTAGCACACATTTTTATGCCAGCCTTGCTTTGCATTTTTACAGTCTGCTAATTAGACCATTTTAACTAATTTGTTTGCATTTTGTATGAGCAAGTTGGGCTTTTGGATTGACTAATGTAATTGCAGCCAGTTTCTGCCAAATACAAATTACTCTTTCTAGTGTGAGCTAGAGAGAAAAGTAAATATTTAATAGCCATCAATACCCTTGCAGCATTCTAAAGTGTGCTTTTTTCCTATGGAAAGTTTAAATAATTTCTTCAGTGCTTGATTTCACTTTAATGTTAAGAAATTATTTTTTAATCTTTTTTGAAATAATAATGAATTAGACATTTTAGCATGTCCGCAAGGGTTTTATTTCTGTGCACTTTGCAGTTTTAAATTCCAAGCTTTAAGATCTGGTACTTTGATGTTTAAAGTTTATTTGCTTAGCTTTTCATGTACTGAGTACCATCTCCTGAAAACGTTTTACTGGGATGTACTTGGATTTTAATGTTTCTAAGGGGAGGAAGACAAATCTTATAGTAAACTTAAATTGTGGGAGTTTTGCTTGCTTTCTCACTTTTACTTTTTTTTTTTTTTTTCCTCCAAAGGAGCATAGCAGAAGACAGGAACTGTTTACCAAACATCAGCATTAATTGTATCTGTATTTTGAACTGCAAGTCTTACATGCTTCTTCTCTGCACAAGTGTGCACAAAGGCCTAAGAACCCCAGAGCCTCAAGCAGGTTAAAGCTCCTCAATTTCTAGCCTTAATATTCCTGGGAAATTTGCTACGGTATAGATTAAGAAGAGCACCTGCTCACCAGGGCAGGGCAACCTTCTTCCTTTTCCTCTTCCTCATGTCTCACTCCCTCTGTGTCCCATGCAGAGAACAGGGGTGTGTCTGCCTCACCCGAGGGGCTGCCCCTGAAACACACAGAACACATTTCTCAGGTCAGGGACATCATAAAAGTGCAAGAGGTGTTGCTCTCTGACAGAATTTGGTGATGGTGCTCCACATCCTGCTGTGCTCTCAGGGGTGTTTTCTGTGCATTTTCCCTGGGGTGTGGGTGCTTCAGTCTCTACTTTCTTTTTCCACATGAAGCTTCCAAATGCATGAATCCCACAGGTCTTAGCCAATAGCCTAAGAAGTGGGGCAGCTGTTGTTTTCTGCCACCCACTGAATGTGGGAAAGCAGGAGGGTTTGAGCAGGAGGGGTAGCAACTGGTTAGCTGGTACCTGGGCTGCCTTAGTGCATTTCTAACCTTGCCTTACCTCTTGTGCAGCTGGTACCAGCTCCAGGATGCTGTGGGAAACAGAACCTGCCTTTGCCCGTCTTTCTCTTTCATCTGATGAAGCTAAAATAGTTGACAGATCAACAGTGAGATCCAGCACCAATCAGAGAGAAATCAAAACACCTTTTAGCCAAGTCCTTGACATGTCAGTACTCATTTTATTATCAGATAGGGTGTTAACACCATGTCATGCAACATCCATAACTATTAATTAAGACAGTGAATATATAATCACATCCAAGTGCAACAGAAGTCCATATCATCAGCAGGTTATAGAACCAGGCTCTGGATTTTGTAATCCCAACAACCAAATTCCTTTGCTCTGTTTCATTCCTGTACAGCAAATGTGTCACAGAGCATGAAGCAACAAGTTTTTGATGTATGTTCCATCACTGTCTTCACAATCCTCTCATCATGTGCTAAGAACAGGTGCACGGCAAAAAGCAACAATCTTTTTTTGGTTTTAGTGTTTGCCTGGCCTAGATGGATGGGCAGGTGATATGATCAGTGAACTAATCATGCTGTTCTGAGAATGTCACTATTAACATAACACACTATAATGTTACAGGCAGTCTTACCTGCCCTCCTGGATAAGTTTAATTCTGACATTTTGTTAGTAAACCCAAAGCTGTCTTTCTCAGATTTCTGCAAGTTCCACACATATGAGTGGCAAATTTGAGCATAATTCTGTAGTAGGAATTGTCTACTTGAATTACTTTTTTTCAATGTTATACTACATGTAATACTAAAATTTGATATTGAGAAACTGCAATTAATTTAATTATATTCAATAAAGTAGATTTAATACTAAATTTCTGGTGTATATTTTCCATTATGACATGCTTGCTCTTTGGGAACAATGGTCTGTGGTCCTTATATACTGAATTTCTAGAGTAAGTGTGTTTTCATGAAAGACATAGAGAAAAGTAGCTCCCTGTGTATCCTTATATTTTCTATATCGGTACCAGTATTTTGAAGATGAAGAGTACAGGTTATTGAATGGATTTGCTTATCTACTTTTCTAAGTGTGCCCATGTGAACACATATAGAAGAGCTGGTGTGATTTTGGTACCCCTGAGAGGAGATAAAAAGATGCAGTCTTTGAAGACGTTGGTACCATCACACAAGAGATCTGTCTAAAAATACTGTACAGATCATCTCTAGAAAAGAGAAGGAAGTCAGGTTATTTTCTCACTGCTGACCATTTTCTGCTTTTTCCATGCCTGTGTTCCCTTGCTGCTAACAGGATTATTCACACAAGGAACACAATAGCACTTTAGCCTTAAGCAGTTGGCCTCCACACTGGTACACAAGTGAGCATGTCAGCTGGAGCTTGCTGTGATGCAGAGAACAAACTAACCAAGAACTGGACTATTACAAGTCATAGATAACTGGAATTTATTTTAATCATTTCTGTCACAGGAAAGAATTTCTAAATGTGTTATGTCAAAACATCCCAAGAAGTGACATGTAATCCAAGGCACATGTTTTATTCTTGGTTACATTTGCAAATTGAATCTCGGTACTTTCAAGGCATTTTGAATTTAAAGTAATATTGTTAAATGCCTGTGTTCTTGATACTTAACTAAAGCAGTGACACAAGAATATTCAATAAAGGACTTCAGTACAATAATTCATTTATTCACTGAATACCTTGTCTTAACAACTGACAACTTTTACAGATCTGATCCCTCTCCAGAGATTTAGTCATTCTCCAACATGCAATAGCAAGAGATGTGGAGATGATAAAAAAATATATAGTACTTTTCATATTCAAATAAATATCCACAATAGAAAACAGGTGCTTTTCACCAGCTACATCACAAGACCTTTCAGTATTTGCTCTCTGCTTATCAACTCTTTCTTTCTTTAAAAGCCTATGACACTCAATGTCTTTACAATGTCAAGTCCTGGTAAACTTTACAGGGAAACAAATCCCATACATTTATCTTTCTACACCTACAATGGTGTTTCTCACACTGATTCAGCCTGAATATCTCTGTTATGCTAGGTGGTCTCAGCAATTTCCAGCATTTCATACTTCAAGGCAAACTTGTTTGTAATTTTGTCAATTTCTAAGGCCAGTATTTCTGCACTTGAAGAGTAGCTTGAATTTAAGGGGCAGTGCATCACTTCCTCTCTGTTATTGTAACAATCCAGCAGGAAAATTCTTGATTCAAATGATGGACACAGAATATGAAATAGCTGCTATTTCTCAAACATATATATCCTCTATAAATTTGTGCTCTGCCCATGACATTTTTCCACTAAAGACAGATGTACTTAGAAGAAAAATTTCCATGTGAATGGCAAGACATTTTGCAATCATTGTGTGAATGAAAAGGGGAAATTACAATCACCAGTTTTAGACTATTTTATTTATAACAAGAATTAGATGTTTCTAGTGTTAATTAAACTCTGTTTAGATTATGAGAACAGTGAGATCTTGCCCAAGATAAATTCATTTTATGTCATTTGTACCTGTAGTTTGGATTTAATAGACCAAAATGAAGATATGTATGGAAAAAGGTATATGATAAAAAAGTGCATGCAAACCAGTGATGTGAATAGTGTGAAAGAAAGAAGAAAAGCCAAAGAAGGAAAAATAATGGTCTGGTCAGATGTTGCAGAAGTTTCTACTCACCTGTGATAGAAAGAGGTGCTAGCAAAGCTGGTCTTTGTTGAATTCTACATTAATACAGGAATTCTACAACATTTCATCTCTTGAACAACATATAGGTTTGCACCTCCAAGAGTACGGATCTATGCCTGGCCATCACTTACATGGCACACTTCAACAGAAAGCATTTCTTGTGTTGCCGCTTACTATGAAATTTTGTTTACAAAGATAAGCATCACTTTAAAAGGTGATAAAGACACAATGAGCAGAAGCCAAACTTTTCAATTGCTAACCCATTCTATAATGTACATAAAGTATACTTAAAAAACAGGAATGCCAGTTATGTTTGCAAGTGGCTTCAGATTAACAAGGGCAGATATAATCCAAAGTACTGCTTAAAGGTCAGTGAAAGGTTTAAAGGTTAAACCCTGCTCCTTTTTTTTTCACTTTGGACTCCAAGGGTTTCAAAAACAAAGGCCATTTCTACTCTCAGCTACACTAGTGTGAATTTAATATTCACAAGTGCTTGGTCTTAGTTGGATTGGTGTGGATTTACAGCAGAAGGACTTCCATCTCTGGCCCTATACTGCTGCTTTGCTGCTTTGTTGAAAGAACAGGCTTTGTTCAGCTGCCACTTTCACCCAAAGAAAAACAGATATAGCTGTATCTATGTCATCTAACTATCTCTGTGAAAATTTGTCCATGGATTTTTCAGAGCAGAGAAGCTACACAAAATACTCTGAATACACTGTAGATGTTGAAAATACATATAATTGGGAAAGGTGAATTTTCATGTTAAACAACCTTTTCTGACGTTCTTTATCTAGAAGCAAGAATAACACGCTTCCATCAGCAGTTCTATGGCATTTTGAATGTGGTGAAAACATTGGATTATATTTTACTGTTTGTTAGCAATGAAATCATCATATCCTTAATTCTATAATAACTTAACAGGAGCTATACTGCTGAAAAGAAGAATGTCTTATCTCAAATGAGGTTTCCAACTAAGATAATCTGAGGAAATGTATAACAACTGTGATCCTAGGAAGACTTGTTTTTCTACTAAGTAGAAGTAATAAAACCGTACTACTTAACAAAATCTTTAAAAAATGTCAGCCAATATACAAGAATATTTACATCTTTTCTTCCTGGAGAAATACTTCCAGCCTCTCCCTTTGTTTCCACACTTCCTCACATTCCCTGAGGACAGAAAATCTTCCAGGGCCTGGAAGGTTCAGGGTCAGTCCTGAAACAAATTGCAGACATGATACACTTGAGCTCAGCGGCACTGCCTTCACCTGCTCTCTGCCAGCCACGCCACCCACCAAAAGTCCATCCACAAATATTCTCTCCTGGCTAGGTCTGTAAGCAGTCATACTGGAGAAAGTTGCTTCAAGAAAATGTGGAGAGTTTGGTGATCAATATATAGAAAGTTTACAAACCACATTCTACAAATTCCCTTTGGGCATCTTCCCACAATGTTATCCAGAGAGTAGCTGGGTCAACAGCAGCAAGGAGCCTCACAGGATCCCTTAACTCCCTCTTGGTCCTGCAGGCTCTTTGTGTTTCCCTGTTCTGCTCCTGTGCCCTCAAGGTCATTCTTCCATTTTATATCCCACTTCTGTGATGTCTCTGCAAGTGTCCTCTCAGAATCTCCACTGCTCCCAAAGCTCCTGTTCCCGTTCATACCACGCTGTCCTGCCACCTGCCCATGCCTGCACAATACCATTCCATGGGCAGCTCTCACCCCAAGGTTCCCTGCTTGATTTCTAAACCAGACAGCACTATGGATAGGCTTTTTATCAAGTAATATTTTAAAGCCATTTTTCTCTTTTGAAGCTCTCTGAAGGAACTAGACAAGATTTAAGTCATCATCTCATGCAGAAGGAAAGATGAAATGTTGCATGAGAGACAAAAAAGAGAAATGGCAGCCTTTTTGTAATGCATCCAAAAATACAGTACGGTTTTGGGAATTGCAGCTGGTTTTATGACCCATCTGACAACTCATGGCTTGAAAATCTGCAGGATGTTTCCTTCCCTTGATCACATACCTGTAAAAGCACTTCCAGCAAGAAGTATTGCCAGTGTGACCTTGTGGGGTTTTTTTCCCTTTTCAGCCATTGTAAACAGTCACACAAATAAATTCAATTGCTTGGATATGGATAAAAAATAGATCCACAAGAATGACAATTTGGGCAATGTATACTCATTTCAAAAGTCAAGAAAATATTGACAGAAAACACTTCTGCATTTTCCGCTGGAATTACTGAATATATTTGATTAAACATATAAACTTCACTTTGGTATTCAAGTTCACCAAGCATGTTTGGAATAACAATTATTCTATTAACATACTGACATGATCTAGTCAAACAAAATTAAATGTGTTTTGGGGTAATAAGATGTAAAGCCTTATTTAAGTATTGCTGCTTTTTTAAAACAATGGAGAGACAGTGATATCTGCAGAATCAAAACAATATTTCCACAAAAACTGTAAATTAAAATCATTAACCTAAGCCTTGACATAAGCATCTTTTTCCTCAGGGGCATGGACCAGCTGTCCTCAAAGAGAAATTTTAGTTTCAGAAAGCTCCTAGGAAAAATAAATAAAATACAATGGTATACTATTTATAATATACAGCAAGTAATCTCTAATTCTGTTCCTAATCAGTGTAAGGCCAGAACAAAAATGAAATTGATTTAAAATTTAAAATTCTTATAGTCTTAGAGTTTAGGGAAGCATATGAAAAAGTTTAATTTTAAGTAAGGCATCACATTCTAGCCATGACATTGGCTTAACCACCTATACAGGCTCAGGTGCACCATCTTATGCTAGATTTTCCAAACTGCAAAATTCTAATATTTCTTACCTTGTTCAGAGCAGCTGGCAGACTTTAGTTAGAACAATACTTGATTTTCTTTGTCCTCTTGCCTATTCTGGTGCAATAAGGTCTGGCTTTTAAGCATTATGCTGTTATACATCTTTGTTATCTGTTACCTCGAAGTTTTTGATGCTGCCATATATATGTACATGATGCTTTGTAAACAGCAAGGTTCAAAACTGCTGAGCTTGTGAATCCAAGCGTTAACCTACGTGCAAGAATAATCTAGTTAATGAAAAGATGACCAGGGAAAGCTAAGTCTGTCTGTAAGCTCAGGATGTGAGAGGTTGTGGCTGGCACTAAGAAGACCCAAAACCGCCACTGACCCATTGCGTGATTCTGAGGAAGCCATTTCACCTTTCTGTTGTGCTTTTCTTCTCAGCCTTCATCTCTCCAACCTGCCAGCCCTTCACAGCAAGATCTGTCTCTTATGATATATCTCACAGCAGGAGCTCAGCTGGGGCTTCCAAATTAGAGCTGATTGGGAATTTTGCAATGAAATGAATTTTCATTAGAAAGTGCAGCTCAGTTTCAGCGCAGTTCTGCAGTGCAGTTGTGGGGATGCTCACCCAGTATACGAGGGAGCAAAAATTCAGATAATGACTCTGAAGAATGCTTTGTTATAGGAAGTAGATCACCTCCAGGAGAAACTGTGGCATGTGCCTAGCCCAAGGATAACTATCAGGCTGTGGGTGAATTGACACAGTCCTCTGCAGTTAGAGAGACAGCAGGTCAGGAATTTGAACCTGAGTGTGCATGAGGAGATCACATGTTCTGTTGGTGGGATCTGTGCTTCTTTGTTTGTATTAAAAACAAACCTTCTAAAAGCAAACCTTATGTTTGCTGCAAGAAGGCACTGGAGCATCACTGGAAGACTGGGAAGTTTCATGGGTAGATTTACTTGGCCTAATTTGGTTCTGCTCTGAACCCTGCCTGCTGTTAACAGTGAAATCAGATGTATTTTGAGTTTTAAAATATCCACAGTCTAAAGGAGACAAACAACTTCAGAATAAATCATGATCAAATATCTGAGGACCCTTAACAACAAAGAGAAAGAGAACTTATTTTTAAAATAATTCCAACGAGAAGCAGGAAGACCTTCTGGTAACTAGAGAAAAAGAAACAAGTTGTCTCCAGAATGAGGAAGGAGACTACAGCAGGTAGGTGTGGTCAAAGGGAATAATCAGATCAGTAATCCAAAAGGAATAATAAGTAAAAAAAAAATCAGTAAAGAAAACAGGACATTCAAGCACAGAATTAGAAGGAAAGTGATATGGGACTCTAGTAAGTTTTGATATGATCTAACGAGAGAAGTAAAATAACCAGGAACTTGCAGAAGTAATATCACTACATCACTACCATTTTTAGAACATTTCCTTAGTAGCTTCTGAGTATTAATTCTGATGAAACACACGAAAGGGAAAAATACTTGAGAAATATTGGTTCTTGCAAAAAACATTCTGTTGTTACAAATCTGATCTCCACTATGCACCAGTACAAGTTCCTACCTGCATAGAACATTGCAGCATTACCAAAATGGCAGTGCTGAAGGGAACTGCCATTCCCAGGGAATTTTCTCTTTTTTCTAGCCCCACTTCAGCTCCTCTTACTGTCTGCTGACATAAAATACCCTGTGTGTGTAATCCAAAGAGCAGCTGAGTCATGTTCAATTCACATGGTCACTTGGAGCTGAGTATGACTGCATTACCCGTGTGGCATCTCCAAAGAATATGCAAAATGTCATTTGCTGAGATGGCAACTCTGTAAACTTGTCTCCAGGGGGCATTTTGTACAAAAGTTAAGAATATTGGGAGGACCATATCTCTTAAGCTACAGATTTGTACTGGGCCACGCACTGTTGTGTCTCCAGCTTCTGTCTACCAAACACCAATCCAGGGTGCATGGCTGTGGAGCTGGGATGGGGATTCAGGCTCCAGGGTAGCTGCAGTCAGGACACAGTCTGCTGCATGGTGTTGGCATTGCCACTGTGCTCACCTTCCAGGAAACTTAAGGCCTTAAATATAAACTCACTTTGAGAGTTTCCATTCTCTAATTGTTCAATTTAGACTCATCCAGAACAAATAATTTTTCCAACTTGCAGAATGATATTTCTGGAGAATATAGGGAGAAACAAGCCCAACCCTGGAGGCAAGCTCAATGACAATATTGCATTGATAGTACAGATTGCTAACAAACTTCTTGATTAGACCCCTTCACGATGAAGGCAGTAACTGTTCCAGTGCAGGGTGATGACCTAGGTTACTTCCTCAGCAACAAACAAAAAAACCTGTATTCTTTTAAATGATATTGCTAAAACTGCCAACAGAGTATGGAGGTTTTTTTGGGGGAAAAAATGTTTGGCTGTGAACCTTCTGCTACAAAAATGCAAATTAAAATGAGAAAAATTTGAGAAAAACAAGAACTAACCTGTGAGTTAGAGTTAAAAAAACATACAGATGAATTCAGAGATGCAGTCCTGTGATGGGAAAATATCCAGGGTAATAAATGTTTGCAGAAGAAAGTTCTGTGGATTTTCAGGCAGGGGAATAGCAGTGGTTACCTCCTGCTGAAATATCATAGCCGCAATGAAGTGGCAAAGATGACAACTGACATGTCAGAGACACATAAATCTATCCTTACAGGACTGACAACTTGGTCTGATTGCTCTCCAAAGATAACTTTATAACTTGCTGAAGTGTGACTTAAGGATGCCCTGGAGCAGCACTAACCTGTGTACCTTTCTTGTGGGTAACTTTTTATAAGCTATAGCTTTAGTTAATAGCTTATGCAATTTTTCATTTGACCTACGGGTGTCCCATGTGGGTGGGATTTTCAAAAACACTCAGGCCCAAATCTACAAAGGGATTTACACAGAGATGATTGCACCCATAATATGTATTAGGGAGCAGAGCAGAAACTTGGCCTCAATTTAGCCTGTAATCTAGCAAGGATACAGGAGAGGGTCTGCAACACCCCAAATGTTCACCAGGAAATCTACCCATGCTTATAGGTGTGAAATTGCTCTGGACAGTGGTCATGCCTTAGCTCTGCTCCTACTAAAATTGAGTAAAACTGGGCATCAGGCAAGTGCTTTTGAAAAAGCCAGTATGAATAATTTCTTTTCCTCACTGTAACTTCAGTGCTTTCTGAAACACCTTTTAGAAAGAAGTACTTGAATTTTATTGTCAGGTAGACCACTTCAGTAGGAACAATGTGTGTGGTTTTTATTTCAGTGTTTTGTTTTTCAAGTGAACTATTGAACACACACAAACACACAAGAATAAAAAAGATGATAAAAAGGACAATAATACAATATCCAGTTTGGTCCCAGTGATGTTGTCTGTGCTTAATCTGAAGCTGTTGATAGTCTCTGCATGCAACTTGAGATCTTTGAGTACATCCTCCCTTCTGATGCTGGCAAAGAGCAGGGGTAGCATCTTCATATATGTCAAACACTAGCAGAAATTTTGTCCTCCATGGGAAACAAGCCACAAGCAGCAGTGTGTCTTATGAATAAGCCCTTAGGGAAGCTGCTTTGTTTCTTTTTTTCCACCATCTTTTCACAAAGCCAAACCATCCCCCGTGGCATTTGGACACACAGAAGACAGTTGCATTTGAAAGACCATAAGCAGTCAAACTAAATAAATAGATGTGAAAAGCTGAATCCCTTACAATGCCATGCTGAAAAAGAATAACTGGCAAGTTATGCATGAAGGCTCAATGCTGGTCTGCTTCCTCAGGCCCAGAGAGTTTTTGGTGAATGTCTCTGAAGAAGTGCAAAGAGCAAGTTGATGTGGCCTCATGCCTGTGGGGCAGGCAGAGGTGTTCCTAAAGGATGGTGCAGCCCCAGAACACTGCAAGCAAAACTCTCAGAGCCACGTTCAGACCCCAGTCAGTGGCAGAATTTACACTCCTCTGAATGGGGAGAAAGTGCCTTTGAAGCAGTAGAAAACCCCAAGGCTCTCTAGAGCTCCTGGGATGCTTGACCACAGTGGTGGCAGAACATAACTCATCTGGCTTTCACAAGGACAGTAGTAAATGCAGTAAACTGAACTCAGGGTGATCTGAGGGCTGCAGAGTGAACTGGAGAAAAGTCTTTTTTTGTCCTCTAGGAGCAGTGTAAGGGGAAGGCCTATAAAGTTTAGAATTTCTAGATCCAAGCACAGAGCTTCTACTGGCTTCCAGGAGAGTGTCAACTGCAGATAATTAGCCAAGGGCTTAAAAGCATAATAGGGCTTCATTTCAAAAGCATTTTAAGTTTCTTTTTCATCCCTTCAGGACAAGCAAAGCATGGTAATACTGTTAGCTGTTTTAGTAGTATGGTCTAAGAATATAATAAAAATGCTGGAAAAGGCAGTATTTTCTCTTAGACCAATTGTTTTAACTGGGGGGGGAAACTTTCAGACAAATATCCTCCTTTGTATACGAAAAACTTACTTAGATGTTGCTTTCAGCTATTCTACTAGAAGATGTTTCTTTCCCTTAAACTTTTCCTTGAAAGCAAAGTGAGGTCTAAACCCTGTTTTAGAGGAAAATACTGGGTGATCTATTTCTACACAGTAAATAAACACTGAAAGTGTTAATTGGGAAAGCTGATGGACTCATAACACTTCCTAAGACTGACATGATTTTAAAGTTAGTCAGAAAAGATATTTTTCCCCACTGAGCATATTTTGTAGGCATAGGGATTTAGAGACACATCCTTGCAGGAAGTCATCATGGATTATGTGAACACTTAAGTCCTAAGAGTGAAATATGGACCCTCTGGAACTGGCATAAGAGTGCACAGGCCTTGTGATCGCATGTTTGTAATAAGGTGGAAGTTGGTGTAGGGAATGGGAGAAGAGGAAGGTAGATTTTACTCTAAAACACTTCCACCCTGGCTTCTTTTCAAAAGCCAAGTGTTTTATGCTGCTTGTCACTTCAAGATTTACAACATCTTGTCCTCACTGGTAAAAAAATACCAGTTAAATGCAAGTAATAGAAAAATCACATAAAAATAATTTCAGCTACTTCCTACTTCATGGCATGATCTAAAGAGGTGCAGTTGTTCCTCAATGCCAAATATGCCCTCTTTGTCAGATAAATTACACCATTCACCATTTGCTGCAAAACAAACGTTCTTGTTGGTTCCAGCATTTAGTTCCTTTTGTGCTTTCTAGCTCTTCCATGAGAGGAAATCTGGGCACAATGTTTTATGATCACAGAACAGGGAAGTATGTTTCTTTTTAAAGAAAAGAACTAAGATGTTTCTTTTAAGCGTTCATTGCAAAGGCAGGGAAAACTAAGGAAAAGTGACACCCAAGTA
This sequence comes from Passer domesticus, assembly GCF_036417665.1. NCBI lineage: Eukaryota > Metazoa > Chordata > Aves > Passeriformes > Passeridae > Passer > Passer domesticus. The sequence continues at coordinate 94,224,012 of NC_087476.1, forward strand.
CCACCTGCAGTCAGATTTAGAGTGAATGTTCTCAAAAACTGTTCTGTCTCACACTAACACATTCTGGACTTGAGCGTTTTGTCCAAAAAGTTGATCAAGTACTGCTGAAAAATGAATAGAAACCTAAAGCAGGATAGTCTTCCAGATCCCTGAGTCAGGGCAGGTACATTGTAGTTCTGAGGCTGCTTTAAAATCTAAGTCAGCCTCCCTTGACCTATTTTGGTACCTAAACTAAAAGAGGATAGTAACACTAGGTCCTCTCACCTGTGGAGAGGCTGTTAATTTAAAAAATAATTTATAAAATTTTCAGGACAACAGTATGACAAGTGTCAGAATCTCTGCTGATTGTGTTCATCATAATCAAAATCTTATCTGATAAACATACTCATTTCAATATTTATCACGGCCTTATAGACATCCATCTGATCTGTAGTCCACAGAGGTCAGGTTAGGAAGTGGTGAATTAAAAAACAGTGAAATCCGTAGCACAAGAGGAATTAATGGGTTATGAGTATGTGTAGTTTCAGATGATTTACCTTACTCAATTAGGCCAGTTGCTGTCTGTGATAATGGTCAGCAGTGCACACTTCAGGAAAGAAAGCATTCTAAAGTTCTAAAGACACTGTTTCTTTTTTACAATTTTTTTACAATCTTTACAATATTTTTTGTAAAAAAAATCTGTTTATTTCCAGTTAGTGTTCGTTTTAATCAGAGGTGCCACAAGAGACTCTTTCTTAGAGCATTTCATTACTTTGGCCAGCCTGGAGGGTTTTCCTTGGCACCCCCAGATGCAGGAGCAGTATAAGCATATCCAGTGCTACAGTGATAAGCAAATTCTTTGAAATAACCTAGATCTCAGCATGTGTGCATATTCATGCATAAGCAGTAAGGCACATCCAGCACCAACCTGCACAGAGCACATCAGGTAACACAGCACAAGTGCAGAAAGCAGGTATAAAACGAGCCTTGATCAAACAGTTTCTACTTCATTTATTTTTGCCCTGCTCTGACTGGTGTAACTTGTAATTAGTCTCTGCCAGCAGTGCTGTGGTACCAAAGAATGGTGGATTAGGGAGAAACTCTAGAATTTCTCCATAACTTGACAAGTTATAACCTGAAAAGCTACACTTAGTCCATTAAAGATTTTTCACAGTGACATTTTAGCACAGCTAGGGAAATATGCCACTGTGCCATTTATCATTTTCAGGCCATGGACAGTGGAAAGGAGGTTGCTATGAGGAACAAAATAAAATAGATTACACGTATAGAAGTGAGGTGAAGAATACTGATAAATATACACTACTGAATGTCAGCAAATGTCACTTGAGAAGCCATTTGCAGCTACCAGAACAGCCCTGCAAACCAGCAAAAGTAGCAAAACCAGGCAAAACAAGTTGGGTGTACTCACTTCCACATGAATAAGCAATAAACCTCTCTGAAGTTACACCAGAAAGTTGTTAAACTTGATAGATGAATCTTTTCCAAATTGTTCTGTCGCATGCTGTATGTGGCTACAAAGGACTCTGGATGGTTTAAAGTGAGAAAGAGAAAGCATTGCTGAGAATGCAACAACTGAAGCATTTTCCTTCAAACATTTGTATTCTGCTTTGTATTTAAGGGACAGTATGAACAAAGAAGTGATTCATCAGACCACTTTTTCTTCCATAGGGCTGCTCTTTTTTTTTTTTTTTTTTGTCCGAACTTCACTGTCAGAACTGTTGCATTACTACCATTTCTCCTTTAAATACATTTGCCACTCTAGCAACAGGACTTAGAGTTAAATCAGTTTGGGTTTGGTCAGCAGCAACATTGCAAATTAAAGCTTTTCTGCCAAAAAACTTCTAGCAGTAGCTATCTAGCGTGCCATCTAAGTGTAAGTGAAAGACCTGTAAGACATCTATCTTTGCAGCAGCATTTGAGTTGTAGATCTATGGATCAGTTCTATTTTGGGTTATAGACGTGCTAGAAAAGCCCTCCTTGTGAAAGTTACAGCACTTGAGAGACAATATAAAGATTCCTTCAGAGTTATTTGGATCTGTGCTGTCTGCAGTCTCTTAAACCACTGCTCTTCCTTGATAATAAACTGAAGATCTTTGACTCAAAAAAAAAACTCCCAGGAAAAAATAGGGATTCTTAAAACTTCAGAAACCCTGTATGCTTTTATACTTAATTTTCCATGAGATTCTTCCTTGCAGATTCTAATTTATCTTAGCAAAATCAGAGACAGCCTGCATCATTTTGATTTCATGAGACTGTTATCCCCAGACATCACACTCATGCAAATTTCAGATCAGTTTTGTTTTCATTAGTGAAAAGCAGCAATGTGGATCACATAAATGGGGTCACACAGGAACTCTTTTATTCAAAATATTTCATACATGCTAAGATATGCTGTTTGTAGAACTATTTCAGTCAAACTTCTCACCATATGTTCATGTAAAAGCTATAAACAACCAGCCCTACAATGGCATCCTAAAGCCAAGGAGTTTAAATCTTTGAAGAGAACAAATTTCTTGTACTCACAAATCCTGTAGATGGAGTATGGGCAAATCTTCTTTTCTTGGACAGGATGTTTATACAATGAATTTTCTTTGTACTAGTCTTCACTCTATTCTTGCAAAATCAAAATCAAAAGTGATCCTTATTAGTCAAGCCAAACACTTTATTAAATTAAGTGTAAAGCCTGGTTTAGAAATTAACAATGAAAATTGGAAAACAAAGATTAAACAGATGGGTTGAACTTTCCTGAACCGCTCTCCACCCGTCTCCCCCCGATTCTTTGAAAACTGAAATAATCTTTGAGGCAAAACGGGCATTTGACAGCATCTGTCATACAGAAGTTCTGTAGATGTTGTGCTGCTTCTTTGGTCTTGTTTTGAATCTCTCTGTCAATTTGAATACACGCAACAGAGTCTCTAGGAGTGATGCTAGCTCACAAGCTGAAAAGACAAGGACCGTGTGGGATGCAACAAAAGGGAAAAGATCTGTCAGTTTGTTGCCTCATCATGAATATCAGTGTCCCCAAAACTTCTCTTTTTACACAAAAGTGTACAGTTTGGTGAAAAGCACGAGTAAGCTTATTTATCATTTATGGTTGAAATTTAATATGCTACATAATAATATGCCTAACTGTTTTTCAGAAATTCTGAGGGCTAGTATATTTCCACACACTTGTCTTTAAAAGAGACAAAAATACAATTTCCTAAAGGGTATTTGAAAAGTAGAAATGCTTGGCCTAGAGATTTTAAATAAATTCTTAAACAAATAGGCAGCACATGAATAAATATGCTGATTTTGTGACAAGCACTGAAAAGAGACTTCTGGTTAGCAGCCTGCTTAACCTCCTGAATGGTTTAGTCCTTCCTTCCTCCATCCTAAGCATGAAAGCTGCTATCCACACCCGAGACCTGACCTAAACTACTGAATGTGATAGAGAAGTGCCCACTGATTCTGGATCAGGCCTGGCAGCCTCCAGGCTTGGCCCTGTAGGCCTGAATCAGCCCGAAGCCAACCTGTGCTTCCCCATGGCCAGAAGTCCTTCCAATGCAGATGTTAAGGTATGTGCAAAATATTTGAACTGATTGATCAGACAGCCCTGGTCCTTTGACAAAGTATAAATTTTGCCTTAATAAAACAATATAGGCTTTGCTTTGGTACAGATGGTAATAATGAAGAATCACAGTTTCTGTTATCAGGTTTTTTGATACATTTGTGTGAGTAAAAGGAACATATAATTCTAAAGGGCAGGGGAAGAAGATTGTAAGTTTTTGCCCTTTTTTATTTTAATGGCTAAACATTGTAATGCTAGCTAAACACAAATTCTTGTCTGTTAATAGGTTCCTCTAGTTTGTAATAAATAGGAATGCTAATGACTAAAATTTGGTATTTGGTATGCATTAGCTTTTGTAAGTCTTTTCTTTACAGGCTTCATTGACATTCAATATGGCAAGCTTCCTTTGAAACATATTTATAAAATAACTACAGTATAATTAAACCAACAAAGCCATCTTTTAAGTAAGCTTAATAGCTCAGATTTTCAGTCTGTAAATTTTTTATTTTAAGGAGAAAAAATAGTTACACTCTATTCTACTCTATATTTCATTTTGCATATAATATTTTCTTTCTGTTTGCAATCTGTGCATATCTAATTCTTGACAACTGTGATTATTAATAAATGTGCATGAAAAACATGCTTCAGAGATTCTTCCACAAGAATATTTTTTGTTAATGAGAACTAAAACATATCTTGACAAAGACAATATAGGTAATACATATGTGTATATATACATATTTCAATAGCTAATGGTGGTGTAGTTAATACAGAAAAATGGATTAATAGATGTGGCAGGTAATACTCGAAGTGGATGCTGTCTGATAAATGTAACTAAAAATATTTTAATTATATGAAAGCAATAGGTAAATAAAAGCAATTATATTTAATTTAGCTTTCAGCTTGTGAGCATTTTCTGTAAGCTTTAATAGAGGAGATAGCCTGTGCAGAAGGCTAATGGTATAGCCACTGCTAACATTACTCATTACGGTTTCTAAGCAGTACTAATTCTGAGGTATTTCTCTGGAAGACTGCAATCTTCTTCATAAGGGTACTTGGAGCCTGATAAGTCTAATTCATAATAATATCTACCTCATTCAGAAAATTAAAGTTTACAGAATCCTCAGCAGTTTGAAAATCTTTATACTATTTAGAACCATGATCGTGTTTACTTAAGGACAAGGTAAAAAGTGATAACTCACATTATAATAAGTAAAGTGGAACCTCATGACTGTTTCTTAAACACTGTCCTCTACAGGCACAATAATATTGAGACCCCATTTACGGTATGATGAATAAAAACAGTTGACATCATTGTTATAACCTTTATTTAAAACTGTTACCAAGGTTACTAATTACCACCACTGTGTGCAACAGGTCCCTCTGAAGCAGTATCTACAGATGAACTGTAATGTGTAGGGCTATAATAAAAGGCATAAGGGATTATGCACAGGCAAAAACGCTGAAAATCTCACAAACACATCTACATTATACAGTGCATCACTTTGCAAACCTCCGCTTTCGATGCTGAAACACACAAAGCGGCTTTTTGTTTAATTCGAGCATTTAGAGAGATGTTAACTGTGCCCTGAAGCGGCTTCACAAATGTCGGGGAGCAGAGGGGATAGGGTCTACAGTGACCAACAAAACCTGCTGCTGCTGCTGCTGGAAATGTTCTCACCTCTTCTCCACTCTTGGCGGGGCACGGGGTACACGGGGAAAGCTGCCTGCATTGTGTGGATGCAGGCAGGGAGCAGGGAGCTGGCGGGGGCACGGCCGCAGCCCCGGGCCCGCACCGCCTCCAGCGGGGAGCTGGCCCGGGGTGACGGGCTGGCTGAAGGGAAAGCGGGGCGGCAGGTGACATCCCGCTCGCCCCCCACCCCGCCAAGTCACACCACCCCGCCCTCAACTTAATGACACAAATCCGGGCTCTTAAAGTCTTTGCGACCGATCGTACTCGCTCATTTATAAATAATGATCTCCATATAGATGCATAACAACAACATACCAGAAGTGTTTGGGGAGAAATCCGATTAAAGTCTATAGCTTTTTTCCCCCCTCTCTCCCGGAGCAAAAGTCTTGCCACAGGTCAGCTGCCGCGGCCGGCCCAGAGTGCGGGGTTAAAGGGAAGAAAAGGCTCCGGGAGAGCCGCTGCCCCCCGGAGGGGCTGTCCCGGCCGCTCCCCGGCCACGGACGGACGGAGGGACGGACGGAGGGAAGGAGGCTCGGCCTGGCGTTTTGGGGGGAGGGAGCCGCCGACTTGGCTCGAGCATGAACTCTGCTCCCGGGACCGCTTTCCCCCCGGCGCCAGCATCCCCGGGCGGGGGCGTGGGGCCGCCCCCTCCGCCCGGACCGGTCCGGCCTGGGGTGGCGGTGACGCAGGAGCGTGCTTTCCTTTCCTCTTTCGGGCGATTTAGGGGAACTAGAAAAACAAACATCGGGCCGTTTCATGAAACGGTGGAGAAAACTCCGAAGGGAATGAGAGCGGGGCACATCCTTTTAGAGGAAGGACAAGGGTTCTCTGAGGAGGGAAAACAAAAGATGACAGTGGTGGCTGTAACCCCACCATGAACCAGGGACCTTCTGGCCATGCTCGGAGAGCTAACCTCCCCGGACTTCCCATTACCTCTCCATGACACTTCACTAATGCTCACACAATGGCCAACTGAGCAGTTTAAGTAAAGATATTTTAACCTGAACTAAACATTGTCTCCAGACAATAGGATGCAAAGCAACATCTGGTACCACACATAAACAATGCTGTGCAACAGCATATGCTCGACGTCTGGAAGTTTATGTCAACGCTAAGCAGTCGAGGAGGCTGTCGCTGCTCGGCATGAAATCTTAATAAATGGCTGTTTGCTGCGCTTCCGAGATGAGCATCTAGGATCCTTCCTCTCAGGGCGTCCTCTTCGGGTTGAGATTGCCCGGCAAGACATCTTCGGACCCCATCCGCGCCTCTTCCCGCCCGCTCCAGAAGCGACCACCAGTGAGAAATGCCGCGGGGACAGCCCGTGGACCGGCCTAGGGACAGCACCGGGTTAGCCTTTCCCCGCTGTGGCTCCGGCTCGGCCGCCGGCGCCGGTGGAAGCGGCGGACTCTGAATGGCCAACTTCGGGGAAGCGCTTCTTTAAAGAGGAGGCTCTAGGCTAATGAAACAACGGGAGGTGACTATTGCAAACAGCTGTTCCTCATACATATTTCATTATACAATCAGATAATGCGTCTTACCACCTTCTCAATTATTCACAGATAAACATTTTCAAGACGTTTTGACATCTGTCTTAGGGCCTGCTATTAATTTAGTAATCACTATGGTTAAAAATGCATGGGGACTGCACCTCACAATAACTCGGATTTTTCTTACGGAAAGACTATCGTAAGAGCTCGCCCTAAGCAGCTCAGGTCAAGGAGAGCCCCGGGACGGAGGGAGCACAAGATCTTTGCCCTGCAGCCCTGGGGCTGCCGCTCCGGGGGGGCTGCGCCGGCCCCGCACCGTCCCCGTGTGCCCGGGCCGTGCCGAGCCGGGCCCCTCCCGGCTCCCTCCGGAGCTCCCGGGGAGAAGAGATGGGTGGAGGAGACCGAGGGGGAAAGAGACGGCACTTCCCTCGTAGGCGAGCCGTAAAAACACACAGAAAAGTCGCGCCTGCCTCTTCGGTCGGGCTCGGGGCACAAGCGCTGCCGCCTCTCTCGGCGGGCGGGGGCGGTGGCGGCTCCTCGGGCCGGCCCGAAGGGAACCCTGCCCCGCCGGGAGAGAGCTCCTCCAGCGGCCTGCCTGCCGGCAGGGGACACAGGGACAGCCGTGGCAGCTCCCGCGGCTCCGCTCCCCGCGGAACAAAGCCCGCGGGTCCCCGGCCGGGCAGCGAGATGCGCTCCTCCTTCCTGAGCGTCGGTGAACTTCTGACAGCAAGTTTGTTTCACTGCTGCCGAGCTGGCTGTAAACCCGCAAGGCTCTAGGAAGATGTAGCCTCCTAAAACTGCCTCTTTTTCTCTTCCTTGGCAATTATACCTTTTCTCAAAATAAAGCGCACACCACCCCCAAAACGCACTTGTACACGCGCAGTACCAGATGTTACACATGAGCATTAAAGGGCAAGTTAAACTCGCAAACGGGAGAATCAAATCTCGACAACTATTTCAGACATTTTATTGATTAAATTAAGCCACTCAGCGCCTTTCCTCCCTCCCCTTCCCCAGGTTACCTCTTTTTAACCTCAAAATCCACACACAATCGGCGCCTTTCACGACCCCCCACCCTCCCCCCCTTCCCTCCCATGCCCAGGTAAGTAGATGGAAACGCTTGCGTACTTCCCGTCCTGCTGCACAAGATCTTGATCACAACTAGTTTCTAGAGCTGCAGTCTCGACAGCGATAAGGGGAATCGTTTTTGCAGAAGGAGCAGGACCGTGAGCCAGCACAACGAGGGAGAAATGGTGTTTTTAGCCTGGCCAGACTCCTCTCCCCGTCCGCGGGGGCATGGCCACCGCCGCTGCCCTCCAGTTCCCAAAGTTCCCAAAGTGCTGGCCGTCCCCGATCGGTGCATCCCGGTGGGCACCCGGCTGCGGGTGGGTTTGCTCTAAAGCCTCAGCCAGAGTCCCGGCCGTGAATTTCATTTTAATCGCACTGCAAAGTGAAGTGCCAGGACGCAGGACCTGGAAGCGTAAAGGCCTTTCTGCCTCTCAGGTGGTGAAAGGCAGAGAAGGATTTGGGAACAGCCAGAAGAGGGGATGCTCTGTGAAAAGGAAACGAGAACTGTTAGTGCTCCCTTCAAAGTGTTGCCCACACTTGAAGACCTTGCCTTCTCCTGAATGCTCTGTAAACAGCGAAAGGGTTAGTGGTGAGCTCTGAGCCTCTGGTTCAGATCCACCTGGAACCTATGATTTTAAAAATCAGAAATGGGGGAAATGGGGCTGTGAATGTGCGGAGGGAAGACCCTTCCACCTCAGCAGTATTCATTATATTTTAATGTGAAGTGCCAAAAGCCCGCTGGAATCTTTGCGCCAGCCGCTCTTGAATTGGTCCTGCACTCGCTCAGAGCCGGTCTGCGCCGACCTGGCTCTTGACTTCAGCTCTCTAAGTCCTCGTATAGTTTCAACACTGTACTTGCAACTTTGCCCCCGCAGAGCCGTCCTGCTCCCTGTCCCTACCCCAGCCTCAAGATGTCCTTCGCCCTATTGATGTGTGCTACAGCCAAACAGGGCAAAAAGACGAGAATTGTATTCGACAGATGCTGCTCACTCGTGAATAACAGGTTCAGCGCATACGGTATCTCTCGCCATTATCCTGTAAGTTAATATCGAGTAGCAATAGCTGTCTAAATATCAAAATCTATTTATAGGGGATGCCGAGCTATGACCTCTCCATCTGACCTTCAGGAACCGCAGGCTGGAAAACAGGGCAAATTAAGAAAGGGAGGGGGGGAAAGGATAAGCCCAGGATTACAATGGAGATTCGTGCGTGGCGGAGCTGGGCTGGGCTGCCTTTGTTCCGAAATCCTGAGAGGACTTGAATCTTTAGGACGGCACCGGCCCCGCGGCCCAGGGGAGGAGCGGCTCTGTCCGGCTTCTCTGTGTCCCTGCCGCGATCGCGGGGTTGTTTCCTCCACTTCTGCAGAGCTACAGAAGTTGTTGTTGTCGGGTTTTGGGTGGGGTTGGTTAGTAGTTTCTTTTTTTTTTTTTTTTTTTCACAAAAAAGGAAAAAAAAAAGGCAGGGGAAAAGACAAAAGAGCGCCGTTGACTGAGGAGCAGGTCTCTGTGAGAAGTGAGGGGGCAGAGAGCTCAGCAAAGTGTAGACCCACAGCTTAGGGAATCATTTTGCGCCGGGGGAAAGAGGTGTTGGGGGTATTTTCTGATTTTGAGCCTCATAACCTTCCCAGCACAAACAGGGTGTGAGCGGAGGGAGAGGGCTTAGGGAGTATTCCCAGTCCCCCCCGGCAAGCAGCAGGATGGGGGAAGCTGGGCGCTCTCGGGCGCTGCCTGGGGGTGCCGGGGGCCCCCGGCAAGGAGGGTGTCGGGGCCTTGGGCAGGGCCCCCGCCACACCCCGTGCTCTCGGGATCGCCCCGCGCACCCCCTTTCCCAGCGGGCGCGGAGGGGGAGAATGCTCCGTGGGGTCCCAGGGCAGGCATCAGTGTTACAAAGCGTATCCCCTCGAGGGTAGTTGGAAAAGGGAGGATAGCAGGGGGGGCTAAGAAGAAAAGAATAATCCCAAACTACTCTCTTTTTTTTTTTTTTTTTTTTGTCTTTTTATGGAGCCATCGAGTGCTCGTCCAGTCTGAATTAACAACTGCGTAAAACTAGACTAACTGCGCACCCGCCCTCCCCCCGCCCCAGCCCCGGCTCCCGGCGGTAATATGGCGCCTGCGAGAGAGAGGAGCACTTTTCTCGGTGTTTAGCAGTTGAAATGTGCTCCTGAAGGTCACACCAGGCGACGCGCCCGTTGGCTGCCGCGCAGGGCCGGGCCGGGCAGCGCCCGCAGCCCCCGGCCGCCATCCCGCCGGGACAACAGAGCGGCTCGGGCAGCTTCCCTGCAGCCAAATGTGCCCCGGCTGGGCTTTTTCTTCCCCTCTATGTTTCTGTGTCTACCAGGGAACCGTACCCATCTTCCCTCGCTATCTTATTAGAAAATTTTAAAAAATCAAAAACTCTGACCGAAACACCCAACAATCGACCACCTAAACCAAGCCGGTGCTCCGAGGGAGTTATTCCTTGTGTCTGGAAATTAAAAGGCTCAAATCTCCTACGTGACCATGTTGAGACACGGGAGCACTGTTCGCAGCTACTTCAAAGCGCCAGTCCCAGTTGGTTTGGAGGTCGGAGCTACTGTTCTTCAGTGAGAGAAGTGTAGTTCAGGAGGCAAACTCTGTCCCCGGGGGGTGTGCAGGCTCTCTTGCCGCCGTCTAAGTGCACCTACCAAGGGAAAAGAGAGGCAGGGCTGCTCACGGAGCTGCTTAAATGTTCTCTTCTTTCTGCTGCCGGGGGCTAAGCAAGGAGCAAGCTTCTCTAGCTTTCCGAATAAAATTAGGAAGATGATTTTTTAAATCGCTATTCTTGGCATTTGTGTCCCACTTGAGAAAAGTGTCTGGGGAAAAAAAAAAAAAAAAGGTCTCCCAAACTCTTCCCAAGACACTTGGTAATAATCTCCTTTTAAATCTTGGGTCTTGCTACCACATTATTCTCCGTGATATTGCATTCCAAAGAAAATAGACTGGGTATTAGAAGAGGAATCCCTTCTTCCTAATGAATATTTACCCTGAGGTCATTACATCCGTAATGGTCCTTGCTAACTTACCTTGCTCCCCTCTTTCTCTGCTAGAGACTGGGATTTCAATCACAATGCCCTCGATTTTAAAGTGCCGTGTACCATTTAATGGCGGGGTGCAGGAGAGGTTAGAATATTATTGACTTCATGCAATATATAAGATGGATGCATTTAAGACTTTTAACTTTTTGTTGCAATGACATGCTGTATTTTTATGAGATACCTATTATGCAGACAGAACCATTGTGCTGTAGCTGCCTCACAGTTGCTGGATCGTTTCTATCAGATGAAAGATTTTGAATAGTTTTCTTTCAACAATGCATCCTTTTGGTCTTGATACAAAGAACGTAGGCATGGTATACACTTAAACAGCTCTGTCACAGAGCAAGATTAAATAGAGTATATATCGAACCCTGTCTGCAGTATAATACGTACAGGGAACAGAATGGAGCTCCCTCCGCCGCTGAAGGAGCACATTAAGGTCTGATGTCCTGGGAGCATCTTCCAGGTTTCCCTTATCTCAGATATTTCGTTAAGCTGTTAAAAATCTTTACAGACGGGCTTTAAAATCGGCTGCTTCTCGCAGAAAGACCGAATTTGATGACAGAGTCTTTTAACAAAACCTACTGCTGGCGCTCCAGCAAGGGGACAAGTTGCACTCCATCCAGTCCCCCACCGCGGCCCCCGCGCCTGTCCCGGGCAGGCGGCTTTTTCCTGCCCTGTCTCGGAGGCGAAAGAGGGGCTCAGCACAGCCCCTGGCGTGCGTGTGCCCACCCCCGTCCCCAGCGGCGGCGGCAGCCCCGGGCCGGGCTGCGGGCAGGCGCTGCCCGAGCCGCCGCCGGGCGCGGGGGGCCGGGGGCGCAGCCCGGGAGGCTCCGCTCCCCCCTCCGGTGCTCGCTCGAGCGACCTGACCAAAGTGCACGTGCTGAGCCCAACTTCCCTCTGCCCAGCTTTGTGCTCTCCGCTGATTGAGTCCCCATATTAAGCTCGAGATCCTTTCTAAGCAACTGCTAAGAAGTCAAGAGCATCCTTGCTTGCTTTCTCTCCGTGGCCTTTCATGCCCTCAATTTGTTATTCTACTGACACTTTTCTTAAAGTTAGCGCCTAGCATTGAAACATTAGCAACAAAAGCCCTGGAAAATCTCTCCCTCCTCACCACTAAATCCTCTAATGGGTTTGTGCGTGTCGAATTTTTATTTGATTTCCAATAATCTCCAGCACTTCAATATTAAACCTACCTCAGCCCAGTACCTCACCTATGGGATATTTTTCAGTGTTGCTTTGGAAAGTAGAGACGCTCAGATTTCCTTCCACGTGCACCCACTAATTTATAAATGAGTGTATACAGCTGTCTTCGTGTATATCTGTGTCTCTGTATCTGCAGTAACGCTTTCATTTTGTGTCAAAATAACACATCCTGTCACTCCACGCCAAAAGTATATTTATCGAATGAAATAGCACCGCAAGCTGCATCTTCTTTATCAAACCTTCATTTCTGTTTTACCCAATTGTTAAATATCTTTTCATTTCTTTTCCTATTTTAAAATATGTATTACAGTAATTGTTACTTGGAGGTCTTTTGTGTATCTATAGCTCCTTTGATTCGTATCTTTTCCTTTCTTTTAATCTTGTTACGCGAAATTATATACACATTTCTCAGGAAATCCTAGGAGCATAACTTGATTAAATAAAAACCTCCTAATCCTCGAGGTTTGTGGCAAATACCAATTTTTAAAGTACACGTTCCTAACCCATGGGTTTTTTGAATGAAGATCCCTAAGTCCTCTTCACTTTATTACACGGATTTGGTGAAATGATTCTTCAGGCTCTCTAATTTAAATAACTTTTAGTGTGAACTAAGAATGAACATTATCCTCTAACCTGAGGTCAAGTGAAGGGTGATTTACATGACAAAGAATAATTCCCATTTTGTCCAATATGAAACAACTTCACCTTCGGCATCATTAAGAAGAGTTTAGCACTTTCAGGGCTTTGGGGGTTGGGTTTTTTTGGTAAATAGTTGGCTATGTATAGCGCAATTTCCCTTTTACAAATCACAATACAAAGGCTGACTTCTTGTGCTCTTGAATTTCGGCATTATTTTTATAGCCTTAAGTAGAGTGAATTTGCACCTGCTGGTATTTAAACTTTAACATATTAGCTGGGGAGGACTTATCAACGCAGAGCACTGCCTCGAAGCAAATTAACAATCTTCATTAAAGTAAAGGGGGGGGGGGGGCGGGGAGGGGGAGAGGAGATGTGACCATTTAAGACGCTGTCCCGGATCTCTCCGATCTATACAGGTTCCAAGTGGATTATTTGGGGTCTTTACAGCAGCAGAATAACCGCTTTACTCCCCCTCCCCCCAACACATATTTGCTTCCAAATTTCTACTTCTCTCCCGGCGCTTTAACCCTCTCGATACCTCCTTACCCTCCGCCTGGAGCGATGCCCTGCCGAGGAAGGTTGCGAAGGGGCAGGGGCAGCTCGACTGCGCTCCCCGTCTCAGCCTCGGCGGCCTCCCGCTCCCATCCCACCTCCCTTTGAGAGCACTTCCCCAAAAAAATCAAGTCGTGCTCTTGGTGGTTTCTTCTCTCTCTCTCTCTCATGGTCACTTTGAGCTGAGCTTGCTCCCTCTCCTCTTCTTCCTCACATTCACGTACCCACACGCACGCTTCAGGAGCCCGTGAGGAAGTGATCTTAATCTAAATATCAAACTTACCGTCCGGAGCATCCTGCCTCGGGAAAGTTCTGCTCTCTTAGGTCTCAAAGTTAAAGAAACCACCGTCATCCCTCATTAAGAGCTCAGGTCTCCGGGAGAGGGGCTGCTGGCGGAGGCCACGGGCGGGGAGCTGAGCTCCCCAGCCCTGCCCGCCCGGCGATGCCGGCTCTGTGCCCCGAGGGGACCCAGACCCCCTTCCCCGCATGCGGCCCCGGCGCTCCCGGGACGGGGCTCCCGGGATTTCTCCCGCGGGCACGGACGTGCGCACCTAGCCGTGCTCCGAGGGGATCCGCACGCTCCCCGCGGCGGGAGGGGGCCCCGGGCAGCGCACCGGGGGTGGAGGGGTGGCAGTGTGCTTGTTCACAGCTACACCGGGAGAGTGGGAGCATTTCGTGTTTACAACCGGCTCCGGCTCGTATTGGTGAGATGTAGTTCAAGCAGCGCTCCTGTGTGTCGCGGGCTCTTAACTGGAGCTTTGCTCAGTCATTGAGAGCAATAGAAAGTATATGGAAATCAATATATAGACAGTGTGGAGGGCAGATAATGGATTCGAGTCAGTGAGTGTTATAATCTGCATTATGGGCTTCCTATTGTTTAGACTGAGCACAAATTTCCAAAGGGTGAAGTGTTGGGTTTGGGTCCCCCCCCTTCCCCTCCTTCTTCTTCTTTTTGGAGGGCTTTGTGTGTATAGGGGGAGGGGGAGTGTTAAATCCTCCAGCCACAATTATCAGAGTACACCCACTCCCCCCTTCCCGCCCGCCCCATCTGATTTTAAAGGTAGTGCTTTCACGGCGAAGCTAATGACTTTCATTTAATTGAACATGCCCTGATGTAGCGGATTGTTCTCGCAGCCCTACGCCTTTGTTGCTTTTGGGGGGAAATAAAGCTAATCAAACCTTTTGTCACGGCCAAATTCTCCCTCAGGGTCTCCCAAACATTTGTTTGAATAATTCACCTCAAGAATTGAAAATACTAATTGATTTTAAAATGCCAGCCCGGAGGGACGGGGAGGTGGGGGGTTGGGGTGGGGGGGAGCCTGGAAATTAGAGGCGAAGAGCGAACGTCTACCTGCCAGCAGCGAAGCCTCCGCCGCCGCTGCCCCGCCGGTAGCCGCTGCCGGGCCGAGCCCCCCCGCGGGCCGCGGTGCCCCCGCCGCCGCCGGCCGCGCTCTCCGCTCCGTCCCCTCCCTCGGCCTCCTCTCCCCCTCCCCTCCGCCAAACTGCGCCTGGTCACCTCGGTCCCGGATTCTCCGCTAAAGTGCCGGCGGTGGCAGGGGTGGGCTCCGCCGGGCGGGGAGGGGATCCCGGTCCGGGCGCCTCGGCCCCATTCAGGGAAGAATTTTGATGCGATTCATTAGAAGTAACGAGTTGACATAAGGTAAATCTACATCGAGGGGGCCTTTCTTTGAGTGCATGGGGAAGCTTCATTAACCATCGCTAACAAGGCGTGCAAATGCTCTGATTGGGCAGCTTTCTTGTAACGCCAAGGCCTTAGCAGGATGCCCACCTAATGAGGGTCACTACAAGAGACTGATAAAATATTCAAATTTTCCGTCGCACCAGGAACTTTGTACTAAAGGAGAAAGTTGAGACAACTGTGTGCTTGTTTACCTTGGGAAGGCACACTCGGGGGAGAAGGCATCTGGCTCTGACATCTCCATCTCCCAGAGAAGCCCCGAGCTGGATGGTCGCTGTTTTACGGACGTTTATTTGCTAAATTCGTCAACAGACTTTCCCCCGCCTTCTCTCCTTCTCCCCCATTCTAATTGTGTTTCTCTCGGATGTAATGCGCTGGTTAATAAATAACCTGTCTGCGAAGTTCCACTTCGCTTTTCTTTCCTTTTTTTTTTTTTTTTCTTGAAGATTTATTAAAATCAGCCTGATGGCTTTAATGACACGTCAATCATTTCAAAGTTGCTGCTTGTTGCTAATATGTCAGACTCTGTACACATCACCGCTACTTTCCTCTCCGCAGCGTTTAAAGCCTGTCCCCTCCTCCCCCCGCAATTTGTTTCTTCAAGTTTTCATCGCTAGGTTACGATTTCTAATTAGAGCTAAGTATTTCACTTAATATTTAATTTAGACGCCAAGCACATATATCATACCTAGATCAGTCAATCAAGTGTCCCTTGTTGATAATGCTACATCATTAAGAGTTGTGTTTAATTCAGGAGCAAGCGACTGTACGGCTGCTTCTGCTGCAGAGCAGGTAACTTTCGACTGGCAGGAGCTGCCAGCAGATCCAGAGGGATGGGGGAAAGCAGCCCAGCCAGGAGGCAGCTGCGGCTTTCTCACCTCCTCGGGAAAGTTTTCTGCTTCCCAAGCCGTCACCTCACCACGGAGGCGAGCTGCATTCCTTTTCTCACTTTTTTTTTTTAAAGTAATTTAAAATTTGTTGGTATTTCACTTTTCCCTCATCCAGCCTCGGTGTTTATGCAAAATAAAGCGTGGGAGGGGTCCCCGGAAGTTTAACTTGGAAGCTGAAGCAGTATTTTGGACCACTAATTAAATACCCCTCGACTTCTTAAGCCAATCCAAGCAACCAAAAAAAAACATCACTTGCCACTTGTTTGTTATCACGGCCGGTACAGCACACACCGCATCCACAGAGCTCTGTTACGGCAGCCGGATGGGCCACATCTTACACACCCATCAAATGCGCATTCATTTATCCCGGGAAATCGTGACTAAAGAAAGAGAGGAAGAAAGAAAGATGAAAGGAAGGAAGGAGGAAGATAGATGTGTTTTTAAAGATAGCATCCGTACAGATTTGTCAGCGCTTGCCCTTGAAGACTGAAAAAAATCCAATTAAATCGTTGTATTAATGATACAGAAAGCCTAACAAGACCGAGGCGATGGGTTCTCCTTTACCTGCCCCTGGCTCTCCCTTTCTCCCCCCCTTGGCTTCCCCCTCGCCGCGGCCGCAGTGCTGCATTTTTCTCTCGCCCGTACCTCGACCGCTACGCCCCAGCCCCGTCTGAACCACTGCCTCCCCCGATTAAAAAAAAAAATAATCAGAGCTTGCAAACGTCTACTGAGTCACTCCCGAGTCAGGATTAAGGGGCACTAACTAGGCAGCAGAAAATCGCAGCCTCCTGGGAGCGACCATCAAAACAAGCAGTGAAATAAAAGAGCTTCTCTCTCTGCTTCCCTTCCTCTCCCCAGAAAAGTCCTTCAGGTTGGCAGCCCGACACACACACACGCACACAACTTCGTAGGGCACTGGCTTGCCCGGGTTTGTTTAGGGGGAGGTTTTTGGGGAGAAGGGGAGGGTTGCTCCCCTGCCCTGCAGAGCCACATGTCATCATTCTAGCAGCTGAAACAATAAATCATGTGGGACCAAGTAAGATTGACTGGAAACGGACGGCAGGTTCCCCGGCCTGGAGAAGACGGCCATCGTCAGAGCAGAGGGACCCCGCCTTGCGCGGCCCCGGACCCCGGGCCCCAGCGCGGGGGTGGGGAAGGGCCCGGCGGGAGGAGGGGGAGGCCGCGCACCCCCGGGGCGCTGCCCCGCGGGACCTCCGCCTGCCCGTAACAAACTTACAGGATCCGGAAAGGATTTCCCCGGCCGAGAGGGCAGCCTCTGCCCAGCCCCGTCCGCCGCCGCCGCCGCCGCCGCCGCGCTCCCGCTGCCGCCGGCCGCGCCCGGCTCCGCGCCCCGCGGGGCACCCGCTGCGCGCGCCGCTCCGCTCCGCTCCGCGCCGCTCCGCTCCGCGCCCGCCCGGCGGCGGCGGCGGCGGCTGGGCGCCCGGGCTCGGTATTAGCCGAGCCCATTGACAGTTTGCAGCCAGCAGCTGCAGTCATTAAAAGCCATTTACACCCTGGCCTCCTCACACAAAGCTGGAGCGCCAACAATTATCTGCTTGCACATTTCAGGACATGAGAGTGTGTCCCTAACAGGCTTAGGGGAGCGCTGAATCCCCGGCCGGGCTGGGCAAACGCAGGGGCTGCTCCCCGAGGTCTGGCGAAGGACCACCGCGCCTCGGTGACCCTCGTCTTCCAGCCGCGAGAGCCGGCGGAAATGTTTGAGGATGCTGGCTCCGTCCTCGTAAGAGCCTCTGGCTAGCAGGGCTCCGTGCTGGACCTTCGCGGCTCAGAGAGGAGACTGGGCTTCAGGAAGACCTTGGTATTAGCTGATAGGCAAGGTTGTGGGTTTGTTTGGTTATAAACACACACGCACACGGAGTACATGCATTAAAATACCCTACGGAAGGATATTGTAAAAGAAAGATTTTCTCCAGAAATGCAGCTGTTACATGTTTCATATGTCTGGTGGGGAGAAAGGAAAAAAAAAGGGTGGGGGGGAAGGAAAATAGAGAGAGGCGGAAGGAAAAGAGAGAAAGAAAGAAAGAATATATGTAGAAGCTTTCAGAGATTCATCAGGAATACTAATAGAGGGGTTGCAACCTAAAGCTGAACGACCAGTGTATGATAGTCTGTGAGATAAAAAAAAAAAAAAAACCCAAAAAAAAACCCAACCCAAAACAACAGAGTCGGTTTGATTGTTATTCTGGAAATACATTTTAAGGTAGTTTAATTTACAGCTCGAAGAAAATGGAATCAAATATTAAGAAACTCCCGCAGGAATTCCCCCCACTCTCCCCTCCATAATCCTTTACATAAAAGGAAAGGATTACAAAGAAAAAGATTTTGTGTGTGTGTGTGTATTAAAATCTTTGGCTAAACATATTGTTGTCCAATTAATACCTCCAAGTCGATTTGTAGAGGGGCTGAGAAGTCTCTTTCCCTCCTTAGCTGTACAACTGGAAATGTGAGCCAGGGAAGGTGGGAGTGTAAAAAGAAGTTTTTCCCAAGTCTGTTACCAGAAGTGCTTAAGCAGATCACTAAAAATTAAGAGGGCGAATTATTTCCATTAGAACTATGAAGCCATGTAGCACACCGATGACAGTTTAGTGGAAATCAGATGAATGTGTCATACAGCGAGCTTCTTCCAGTCCAGCAGCTCTTCCAACTGGACCTATTCATCTGCCACTTAGAATTATTTCACGAGGAGTGCGCTGTGAAAGGATCACAACCAGTTTGGAGCGCAGCTAAAGAACTTCTACCACCCATAGCAGTATTATTATTATCCTTCGGATAGGGCAAGTCACGCTATGTTTTCACATTTTAATTGTAATATCTCACTTCCCCCCCTCCTTCCCTCCATTGATGTCTGAAAGTAGTTTGGGCTCCAAGCCTCACCCCTCGATCTCCATCGGAATGCAGAAAAGATCTTTAAAAAAGTTTTGAATTCCTGAATGATTTTTCTTCTAGAAAGGCGGCTTAGGATAATTATTTCAGCTTTATTGAGGGCAGATTAGTTGAAGTCTGGATGCTGCGTTTCAATACTCGTTGTACATGCCTTTACAATGTCGGTATTGTTTGCTACTGTGTGTGAACCTATTCAAAATATACACTTTTTAACACCAAGCAAAGTCCTGTCTAAATATACACAGTAAGTCTGGAAAGATGTCCATGACCCGTACAAATCTCTGTAAATCACACTTCCATAGCTACAGAAACCAAACAAAAGAGTTACCAGCTCAAGATGCTGATTAAATCTTCTTAAAAGCAACATACCTAATAATAAATATAGTTGCACGGTAGCAAGGTCTGACGACCCAGCTGTGTTTTACTGAGGGATGGACTCAAACCACCACTACGGATATTTTCCCTGCTCTCAATTTCATAATTATAATTTTTAAAAATGAATAAAAAAATTTTTAAAAACTCAAAACCACTTTGGCTCGCATCCCTTTCCTCTTCCCCGCACGAGAGCCTTGCAAGTTGGGGGGCAGAGTTAGCGGAGAAAAGGAGAGGCACGGGGTAAAGCCCCGGCGGAATTGGGGGTGAGGAACAACCTCGCAAGGTCGCTGGGCTCCGGAGAAAGGAAGGGGCGAGGGGAGGTGAGGCGAGTGGGAGGAGGAAAGCCAGAATACAAGAAAAACAAAGTGGAGAG
Organism: Passer domesticus; assembly: GCF_036417665.1. Taxonomy (NCBI): domain Eukaryota; kingdom Metazoa; phylum Chordata; class Aves; order Passeriformes; family Passeridae; genus Passer; species Passer domesticus. The sequence continues at coordinate 94,243,500 of NC_087476.1, forward strand.
AAGGAAGAGAAAGGAGAGGGAAAGGGAAGACGAGAAGGAGCGGGAGGGCGGGGAAGCGAGGAGTGGGACGGGGGAGGCAGCGAGCGGGGCGCCGCTGGGGTCGGTGGCGGAGCCGGGCGGCCGCAGCAGATCCGGGCTGGGCGCCCTGGGCGGCTCCCGGCGGAGCGGCCGCGGAACTCCGCAGACAGCGGATCCCTCCTTCCGCGGAGAGGGGCAGGGAGCGGGAGAGGGGAGGAGAGACTCTTCGGTGAACCAGGGCTAAACCCAGCCTGTACTGTATGTGCCTGCTTCTGGGAGGGTCACCGGCGCGAGGATGGGTCTAATGATCTCATCTTTCTTTTCTTCCCCGGCACTATTAGTGCTCAGATAGGCAGAATGAAGTGAAACTACGTGCAAATCATGTGTAAATTGTCTCAGTTAGGAGCCCTTTATCCGAACGTGTATCCCAGCCTGGCCCATTTACTTTCCCCCCATATCTCCTTTAGCTTTAACGAGGCTCGTTAAGATCACAATAATATTCCACCCTCTAATTGCTCATCCCATTCAACAAATATGTGCACACTGCTTTTCGCATTATTTGATCCCTTATTTAGGAGGGGTGTGGAGAAGGAGGGGGGAGAGACAGGGAGAAGGGGAAGTGCTGAGATTAGGAGTTGCAAAGATTAAGGAGGAAAAAAAAAAATCCAAACAACAAACCAGGCTTTTCCACCAACCGCCCGGCTTCCCTCCCCCCCGTGCATTTGGGCGAAGTGGTAAAAACCTTCCTTACGTACTCCGTAATGATTGGCAGGGCTGACAGTGATTGGCAGCGGCTGCCATGGCAACGCCACAACGACACTCAGAAGACCAATAGAAAAGCGAAACAAAATGTTTCAGCGCTGCACTCACTGTGGATTTAGGGGAGATATTATGAGGCTGTTGTCATTAGGGCGATCGCTGTTGAATCACTGAATCCTGACTCGGCGGCGGCGCGGGGCCGGGTGTGTGTGAGTGCGTGTGCGTGTGGGGTGTGTGTGAGCGCGCGTGTGCGTGTGCCCGCGTGTGCGTGTGAGTGTGTGTGCCCCCGTGCCTCTATGTGGCTGTGTGTGCGTGTGCGGGTGTGGATGCGTGCGCGGTGCGTGTGCCCTTTCCTCCCTTCTTCCTCCCTTTCTTTCTTTTCTCCTTGATTTATCTCCCCCTCTCCCCGGTCATCCCATGGTGTTCAGGTCCCCGCTAGAGCTTTATCCCACCCATTTCTTCTTGCCAAACTTCGCCGCCGATCCGCACCACCGCTCCCTCCTTCTCGCCAGCGGCGGCGGCGGCGGCGGCAGCGGCAGCGGCTCGGGCTGCAGCCCCGGTGCCGGCGGCGGTGGAGGCGGCAGCTCCCGGGCACCCCACGAAGAGTTGTCAATGTTTCAGCTGCCCACACTCAACTTCTCCCCGGAGCAAGTGGCCAGCGTCTGCGAGACGCTGGAGGAGACTGGAGACATAGAAAGGCTGGGGAGGTTCCTCTGGTCGCTGCCGGTGGCGCCGGGGGCATGCGAGGCCATCAACAAGCACGAGTCCATCCTCCGCGCCCGGGCGGTGGTGGCCTTCCACACGGGCAACTTCCGAGACCTCTACCACATCCTGGAGAACCACAAATTCACCAAGGAGTCCCACGGCAAGTTGCAGGCCATGTGGCTCGAAGCGCACTACCAGGAGGCCGAGAAGCTAAGGGGTCGCCCGCTGGGGCCGGTTGATAAATACAGGGTGAGGAAGAAGTTTCCGCTGCCCAGGACCATTTGGGATGGCGAGCAGAAGACGCACTGCTTCAAGGAGAGGACTCGCAGCCTCCTGAGGGAGTGGTACCTGCAGGACCCTTACCCCAACCCCAGCAAGAAAAGGGAACTGGCTCAGGCCACGGGGCTCACCCCCACGCAAGTAGGCAACTGGTTCAAAAACCGAAGGCAAAGAGACAGAGCAGCGGCGGCTAAAAACAGGTCAGTGGGGCTGCTGTGCCGCTCTCCGGGGCGGGGGGCGAGGTGGGCGGCGGGACCGTGCGGGCGGACGGCCGCGCTCCGCTGCTCGGCAGCCGCCTGGGCGACAGCGCGCCTCTGCCTCTCCTTTCCTCCTCCTCCTCCTCCTCTTCCTCTCCACCGGGGAGAAATCGGTCCCCCCGCCGCGCGGGTAGGTCTTCTCCCGGCAGCCGCAGGGACGCGACGGGGATAGGCACGGCTCAAAGTTGCCTGACGTGCCGCCAGCCCTGTCCCGGCTCCCTACGGGCTCTCGGGGTGCGGACAGGGCTGGGGCTCCCGGCGGGCGTGGGCAGCTCCGCGGGCGCGCGTGTGTGCAGATATGCGCGGAGCGCATCGGCTGCGGCGGGGGCAGCGCCCGACCCTGCCGGCCTCCCTCCCCTCCCTGCGCCGGCGGCAGGCGCGGGGACGCGAAACCCCAGGGCCCTGGCTGGCTGGGCTGCGGTTTGGCTTTCGGCTTGCCGGGATTTGCGCCTGGCCGCTCTCAGGCGCGGTTCCCCGGCCGAAAGGCCGAGGCAGGCTGTGCGGCTCAGAGCGGGTTTCGGCGGAGCCCGCGGCTCCGCTCCAATTGTTCGTGCTGCTCTGCATGCGCGGCGGGACCAGCACGAGCATACCCCAGAGCTCTTTGGCTCATGGAGAAGAGAAAAAATAAAAAACAAAACCCCCCAAAAGCCCACAACAAAAACAAAACAACATTTAAGAGACCGGGAATCTTTTTTCCCCCTGCATCTCCATTTCTGTGTTTACACCACATGGCGACCTGGCCTCCTGGTCGTGTGTTTCCTGTGCATTTGCACTTGCATTTATTTGCGTGTCTCTCGGTGTCTTTTTTCTCTTTTTTTTTTTTTTTTCCTTTCCGCTTTGCCATGATAAAAGCGAGGCACCCTTCTTCCTTTCTTTTGCTTTTTTTTTTCTTTCTTTCTCATTACTGTCGTAAAAGTTATTTTGCAAATGAAAATGGACCCTTAATTTAGTTTGACACATTGGTTTTATTTTAATTTAAGTTTCGCTACCACTGTAAGCGTGTAAACAAAAACTTGTTCTTATAAATGCTGTCTCTTAAATTCCTCCTAATTATAGCAGTGGTGCTACTGATTAAAGATTCTGTAGGAGAAATGCAACCTAAAAGTGCCTCGCTATTTAATTTCCATTAAATGGAAAACAGATCAGCTTAGGACTGTAAATAAACAGAAGTTGCCTACGGATGCTTTTGTTGACTCAACGCTGTTGACAGCAGATGAATGCACCAGGATTTGTAAATGGGAGAAAAATCAAAGACCCTGAAATTAGACAACTTAAAATAATGAGAAATGTAGAATAAGCCGGCTACATTTTTAATGTTCTTCGCAGGAAGTTAAATTTAAAAAAATACCCCAGTGAGAAACATTTGAGCGAAGAGTGTGTTTTGATTCACACAGACAATCCTAGGCGCTAGAGGTTGAGGCTGGCTGCTCAGTCCAGGACTTTTACCTCTTATCCCTGAATTAGATTTTCTTTGGGTTTTGAGTGAAATAAACGGACCCAGAGGAATATTTGCAATGCGTTAGGGTAGCTAAAATATTTATTGCCTCTTAAAAAAATAAATAAAAATTCAAAGGTAATATTCCCTTAAGCGTTAACAATGAAAGAAATTAAAGCACAAGCACTTTAAAGCTGATTATGGTTTTCAGATGAAAAAAGGACTTAAATTTCGAGGGGAGAGAAGCGCTGTGTTCCACATTCTCCTCCTTTTATTTTATTCATAGCGCTGCGTCCCTGGGACAGGACCTCCCTCCTTCCCTACCGCAGACTCACAGTCTCTGTGCACTGGGAAATATTTAGGCAGGTGCTGGCTAGAGCACAAAATGGGGTTCCAGTACGATTCTTGCCCGCTGCGGACTGCTCCTTGAAGCTTTCCGCGGTGTCCCAGTGTCACGGGGGCTCAGCCGCACACGGTTTCTCCTAGGCCCGCCGTGCTGCGGGGATGAGCGAACGGCGCTCCGCGGAGCGGGAAGGCGCTGCTGGCGCTTTGCAAAGGCGGGCACGGGGAAGCGCTTGTCCCCGCGCTCCCCGTCCCGTCCCACTCCAGACCGCGGTCCCTGTGGCAGAGCGTGCCCGGCTCGGTGCCCCGCGGCGGGGGCCGCACGGCTCGGCCCCGCTCCGCTCCGCTCCGCGCTGCGGAGAGCGGCGGCCCGGGCCGCGCCCCACGGCTCCCGCTGCGGGCCGGGCCGGGCCCGGGAGGGCGCAGGGCCGGGCGGGCGCCGTCCCTCGGCCGCGCCCGGTGTCTGAGCGGGGCTGTGCTGTTGTTTTGTCTCCCGGCGCGATGCAGGCTCCAGCACCAGGCGATAGGACAGAGCGGCATGCGGTCGCTGGCAGAGCCCGGCTGCCCGACACACAGCTCGGCCGAGTCTCCGTCCACGGCGGCCAGCCCGACCACCAGCGTCTCCAGTTTGACAGAAAGAGCCGAGACGGGCACCTCCATCCTCTCGGTAACCTCCAGCGACTCGGAATGTGATGTATGATATCGGAAAACAAACAAACAAAAAAATCCAAATCCAAACAGCCAAGCACCCTCTCCCCGTCCCGAGCAAAACAAACCGAGGCAACCTAGAATCAGGACACACACACGCATGCACGCACACACACAGCCGGGAGGAAAGAAAAGGCCAAACCCGACCCAAACATAATAGCAAACAAACAGACAGGGATCAGAGAATCCACCACCACCATCACCGTCAGCCAACACCACCACCAAGAGATGGAGCTAAAACTTCAACAGTCACAAACGCTGGTGCTGCAGCGGGAAGGGTGGGGGGGAGGGCGGGAAATAATAATTATTATATATATAAAAAGAAAGAAAAAAAAAACAAAGCAAAAGTGACAATTGTATTCTTTTTAGGACAAGCACGATTTCTCCTTTGCGCTTTTCCATGGACGCATTTCACCCACTTGCATGATGATGATGATTAAATTTGTATCTGGGAAAAAATATTCTCTATAGTAAAGGAAAACAAACAGAAACCAGACAAACAAATGCAAACTCCGATCGAATTTGTACAAAAATCAAAAATAAAAAAAAATTTAAAAGGAACTCCTTGAAGAGGGAAATAACAAATGTTTATCGCCTTTTTGTTGGTCCTATTTCTCTTTCTCTCTTCCTCTCTCTTTCTGTCTTTTTTGTCTTTTTTTTTTTTTTTTTTTTTTTTTAGTCCGAGTGATGGTCCAGCCAAGATGCAATTTTCTGTTTTTTTGTTCCGCAGACAATCATTTTATTCGTAAGCACCTTTTTTTCTACACTTCTGTCACTGCCTGTGTGGGTACTGGTTATAAATGTGGAAAAAGAATAGTTATGACTGTAACAGATTTTTATTTTTATTTCAAAATTTTATATGAATTATGTATATCTTAATGATGCGGTCATTTTCCCAGTTTGTAATATATGTGTAGAAATGCTTGTATATGATATTTGCTCTCCTCTTTCTTCCTCCCCTCTCTCTATTTCCCTCCAACCCTTTCTCTCTCTCTCCTTTTTTATTTTCCTTGACTCGGTGTTCCTTGCACAAACTTAGCCGTCAAAATCTGACGTGCTAGGTTTCCAAAAGGGACCTCAGCGATAGAAAAAAAAAAAAAAGAAAAAGAAAAAAAAAAAGCTTAGGGTGCAACTGTAGTTATCTTATGCAAAAGCTATTTTGAGTATTTCATAGCAGCTTTGGGGGGTCTCTTAAACTCCACGTAGGACGCTTAAACTATTGTTTCCTTAACTGCGTGTTTATCTATATGTACAAACTTTCTAAATCAAATACAGTATTCCATTTTCTTATCTACCCAGCGATGTTGGTGTTTCTGTCCGCCACGGAAAATCACTCCTTCCCCGTGGGCTCCTGGCCCCGCTCTCTGTCCCGCCGCGGGGCGCGCAGCGCTGCGCGGCCCCTGCGCCCCTGCGGCCGCTGCCTTCCCCGGCTCGGCGGGACAGCCGGGAGGGATTTTACAGGGACAGAGGGACCCTGCGAGGAGGCTGCGGGCGGCAGCGGGGACACAGTGCTGCGGTAGCGGCGGCGGCGTGAGGCACGGCCGTGTCCCTCCGTGTCCCCTCCGCCACGGCGGGCTCCATCGTTTCCCCTCACCCCGGTCATTTTTTTTGTGCAGTGCGAGCGAAAAAGCTTTCTCCGAGCGCCTGTCTGCAAGGATGGGTGTCTCCAGAGAGCGGTTAAGACATTTCGGGATTTGTTTTGTAGCTTTAAATGAAAACAAAAACAAAAACTCCTCGCCCTTAACGGGTTGCAGCTCCTCCCCTCGAATCCGGAGTATATTGTAATGTGCTGAAAGAAACCTTTATTTGCATGACTAACAGTATTTCAGCATCTTTCTTTCTTTCCTTTCCCCCCACTTTTTTTTTTTCTTTTTCCTTAAAGTTTTGCTTTGCTCTGGGCAGATTTTTTCAGCCGTGAATTAGCAAGAGGTGAATTTTAAACTTGTTTTTACTTGAAAATACAATTTTGAATATTACCAGGGATTTAGAGAGAAACGTGCCTGGAATTTCTTGACCATTTCCAAACTGATATGGTCTTCCGATCTACCTTTGTGTTGCCCGAATTCTCTCTTCCTCCTTTTTTTTTTTTTTAAGTGAAGTCCGAGCTAGCTCTGCGGAGAGAAAGCGCCTGGGCTCTTCCCCGCTCCTCCCTCCCTTCCCCCCACGCCTCAAGAGGCTACCTGTGGATTTGGGAGAACCGCCATAGGCTGCGAGATTTTAGATCGAGCCACTAATGGGTGATTTTAGAGACTAAACCGATGTGCGAGCACGTTGGCACACCTGAGGTTGGCCCGAGGGGAAGCCGCGCGTGTGAGGGCAGTGAGCCCGCAGGGATCGCGTCCCGCGGGTGGCGGGAGCCCCGCGCTGGGGACACGCGGGGCCCGAGGCAGCGGCCACCCCGTCCCGGTGCCTCTCCCCGCCCCGCGGGCTCCGCTCCACGGGCCCGTCGCCAACACGAGTGGGGAGTTAATAGAAAATAAATTCCCGTCGTAGGAATTTTCCCACTGAAATGGACGGGAATTGCCTGGGGGCAGACACACAATAGGGCTACCGTGTTCCGCGTGGGTGCTGTGACGGACCTGGTTCTTCCCCTCCCCCCACGCGGCTTTTTGAAGGGAAAAATATTACCCAGCAGGGGATACAAGGTTCCCCAGCGGCCGGCACCCTCACCGGGTCTCACGCTGGAGCTTGGGCTGCTTTTTCTCTCCCCACCGGCAGAGAGGCAGCGGAGAGGCCTTTAGAAGAACCAACTGGCTTTCCAGTGACCCCCAGTTCTGGGTAGGAAGATCTTTGATGTCGGTACATTGTTTTTAAGGGCAATATTTCTGTTCCTCTCTGATAGCAGCGTCGTTCTCATCCGGCAGTGTTTTTAACAGAATTTAATACCTGAAAGGATTCAGAGGCGTGAAAGTTTGGGACATACTTTTTTTCCTTTCTTTTCATTTTTGCGTCTCGAAGCTGCAGCTAGAAGGCGTCAGGCCGGCAGCAATAATCTACCTCAGCTCAGCCTTACACTGATAGGTTTGGATTTTTCTTCCCTCTGATTAAGCCTCCCGAACATCGCCCCGTTGTGCCGTGGCTGCTAGGGGAGGCCAGAGCTCGCCCTTAGCCTCGCCCCACCGGCACCTGGCCTTAGGCTCCAGCACAGCTTAAGCTGAAGGGCAGGGCCTTTACTCTCCCACGCCATTTGTCAGCCCCATCCCCAAAAAAGTTGCTCCTTCGGTCGGATCCCCAGCCCAAACTCGACGGGGGAGCTGCCCCAGCCGCGCTGGAGCTGTCCGCCTCTCCCTGGGGCCGGTGGGGTTTGTGGGGGGAGAGGACACATCCCATACAGGAGGCGTCGGTGCCTGCATGGTTTCGGGGTGCCAAGGGCGCAGCTAATGATATGCCGTTTCAAAGCCGGGCTTCGTAATGGATAAATGATGTTGTTTTAGGATTTGCATAAAAAACCTGAATGGCTGATTGAGGTGTAAATCTATGAAAAGCTGCGTTTAAGCCTTCTCACCCACTAAGTCCATCTGCCCCGGGAAGATAGGGCCTATCGAGCCCCACCAAACCCGAGGGCTGCCTCCTCCCTGCCCCTGGCCCGGCATTATCCACAGGCCCTCTCCAGCATTAGTTTGTTATCCGCGCCGAGCCCGGCCGCTGATTAAGATGAAATGACTCAGAAGCTGAAGTGCGTCAGATCAATATTTAAGAGAAAGCCGGAGGACAAGAGGCAGATGGCCGGAGCCCGGCAGCCCAGCGAGCTGCCTCCCCGGGAGCCGGTCGGGGCGGCCCCGCTGCCCCGGCCCCGTCCCGCACCGCCGCCCCCCGCCCTCCGCCGCGGGGGCACTGCCCCGCCCCGCCCGTCGGAAGTCGGGCCGAGACCAGCCGGTTCCGGAGCAGTTTGGAGACGATAGTTAACCCCCTCACCACCCCCCCCTCGCCTATAACACTGCTGTAACACTGCCTTCTTTCCCAGCCAGCTCCGATTTGCGGGTCCACCCGGCGAGGAGGTCTGGGGACCACCGACGCCACCTGCCTCCCTCCCTCCCTCTCTCCCTCCCTCCCTCTCTCTCCGTGGTCGCTGCCCGAGCCCTTTAGCGTGGCTGGGGGTCCTTTGTGTGCCTGCTGGGCCGCGGCTGCTGCTGGCCCTCCACGGTCAGGCGTGGGCTTCGGTCAACCCATCTCCCTCTGTCTGATCAATTACAGCAGCCTTTTCGAGGGACTTGGATCTGCTTGCCCGTTGCCCTTAATTTTTAGCATACCCAGATGAGGTTACTGCCCCGGCCCGAAGTGAAAAGAAATGTGGACGTTGGTGCCCTGGTATTGCTCTGATTTCCTCGGTTAGCTGAGCACAACTTTCTATTCGTGTTTATTCATGCAGTTTCTTATTGAGCTCCACATCGCACTGGCCTGGATTCCGCGTGTAGGGAGAGGACAGACAAACATTGCCTTTTTCTAGAGCGCACACACGCTCACGGGTGTGCAGACTGACACACACCAACACACGCACACGCACGGTACAAAATGCAGAGGGTCTGTAGCCACATCACCACCCCGCAGAGAGCCCAGACACACAGAAGTTCGCAAATGGTGTTTTAAAAAGGAGGAAATGAACCAAACCATCCAGTTGCAAACTGACCAAAGGATGGAGAAGACAGGGAGGCGGGTGCCTGTGTGTCTCTGTATGTGCAAGGAGTTGGGAAGGGAAAACACTAAAGATATTACCGACAATCATGGTAAATATTATCTTCTGGCACAGTAGTGACAAAAGGCAAGAGCTGTCGGGTTATAGCTGTGATTAAATGATATGAAAGGGATTTGTGCTGCTGTGTCTGGAGGAAGGAGGGCTGTGAGGTTTTGTTTTCGACGCTGTTCTTTTTTATTTTGAAAGTAAGGTGGTTTCAGACCAGGAGGCTTCGAAGTGGCTTGGCACCTCGCGATCTGCAAGAGAAGGAAGATGTTAAAGAGTATTGAATAAAGTGTAGATGTAAATACCCCCAAGTGCATGGCTAGAATCACCTCGCTTAGGTGAAGTGGCAGAATCGTTTCTCCCTGCGGCAGACAGGTCCTTTGCCGAACAAGTAGAAAAAGTAAGACGAGAACTACACTAGAAGTCAAGACTTAGAACAGCCAAATCCGGACTGCGACTGACTTTAATTCCAGTCCTAGTTATTAGAGGGGAATCTAGCTATACCGCAAATACTTGATTGGGTTAGTTGTTTTGGGGTTTGTTGTTTGGTTTTTAGGATTTTTTTTTTGGGGGGGGGGGTGGGTGTGATTTTTTTTAGTCGTCATGGAAACATCATTAAGGGAAGTTAATTTAAAAATAAGGTCACTTAGAGTATTTTTTCAGAATTGCTTCCCCACTGGATTAACCTCTCTAGCAATATCTGGCAACAATAAAGTTATGCTGCAGTTTACCAAAACTCACGAATTTCAGCACGACCTGGAGGAGCGTGTGTTATTGCGTGGATGTGTGGACAAGGTTGAACCCACACCCCACAGAGCGTGGCTGCATGTGTGCACTCGCTGGTGGGGTCGAACTGATGTGTACAATGTCCACACACAGAGAGGCATATATATGTGTACACACATATGCGTGTTTTCAGATTAAAGGAGCTCTTGTAATATCTTGTAGAACACTGAATATTCCCTTTTAATATCTAAATAGGTCAGTAATACAGTTCAATAACATTGGAGGTGTCTGTATATTCTCTCTCTTCAGTCTGTGATAAAACATTCTTTAAGACTATTGGGATTTTACACTGTAATTCTATTAAATAGTAATTGAAGGGGCGCGAGAGGCTATGATACAGGATCAGCAGTGTGTAAGCCATCCGTTTGAACTTTAATTTGGAATCATAGGCAGATGGGATCACGGCCTCTTTGTGGTGCTTGCAGATTTAAAACTAGCCGGCACATGGAGGGGGAAAAAAAAACCTGCAATGCAGATTCATTCATTAAACATGAAAGGTTAGTGCTAGAGAGGATAAACGTTTAGACGTCTAGGTAAATACAGAAACATACTTCACTTCCCTCCCTTCGCTCCTGCCATTACCCCCAGCTATCTCAGTTACTGATTTTCTATTGTTATTACAAATAAGTTTTCTTTATATCCCCAGTGGGGATAAGCGTACCTGAATGACTTATTTATACCTGCATCACAGTCTGTCTGTGAAACTTTAATTCCCCTTACAGCCAGGGGGGAAGCCAGATTTATTTATTTATTTATTTATTTATTTACTCTTTTGCTGCCTCTTCCTTGTTCCTCCTTGGATCCTTTTAAAGCACTTTTTGAAAGATTGCTGGAGCCAAGCCCCTCTGTATAGGGAACACGACAGAGAAGGGATAAGCTGTTTCCTAAAATGGACAAATTAAATTAAAAAACCCTAATAAACCCCAAAGAGAAAAGGTGTGGCATGAATTGGTCTGCCTAGGCCAGGAGGTGAATGATAACAGCCTCATTCTGTAGGAGGAGCCGTGGGTGCTGCCGAGAGCGGCCGAGGTGGTGTGCGGGCATGCCCGTGGGTGCGTCCCCGTGGGTCCGTGCCCTTGGCTCTGTGTTGGTGAACTCTTGGGCCCGACGTTGCAGTTCCACCTTATCAGAAAACAAAAGACTTTCCAACTGAAAGAGTCAAATCCGCCCCTCCTCCTCTCTTCCTTGGCTGTATCGTATTAAAAAGGAGCTTTCATTGTTTATTTCTAAATATTTGTGAAGCAGACAGTCTATGGGTTAACCTAATTAACACATCCATACTGTATATTAGTGGACCAAACGGTACGACGAATTTCTAATGCGATGGTTGAATGTGATAGTCATTTCTGTGTTACAGGAGATTACAGCAACACTGGAGCATTTCCAGATTGTAGATGGTTTTAGATGTTGAATTTCCAGATGAGTATTTACCATCATAACTAATTTAAGACCATTATTAAATAGAAATTCTCAGCAGGGGTCTTTAATGATGGAACACGTTACTAATTACAGAGTTTACGCTCTGTTTTGGCTAAGCAGTCTAGAGGGATGGGATTGTGCTCTGCATGCAAAGCCAATATTACTAACGAGGAGGCATCATACCCCTAACATTTCAATCATATTATTAAAGAAAGCCACTTCTTGCCTTATCTGCGCGAGGAGATAGCAAGAGCGTTTTGTTTACCCTGCTCCCAAGCTCTGAAAATAGCTGGAATGGAGAGCGGGATCCCTCCCCTGCCTCCCCCTACTCCCAGAGCCCTGGGGGCCGGGGGGGCTGTGCAGGAGGGCCGCCCCCTCCACCCGCAGCTCCCCGGGGCTGGCTCCCCGCCGCTCCCGCCCTGCCGGGGCCGCCCCGTTGCCCCCCGTGTCCGCAGCAGGCAGGCTCTGCCCGCACTCGGCGCCGGGGGAAGCGCAACAGCGAGGGCATGAGCGGAGAGAGCAGCGGGGGCTCTTCCCCGCTCCCCAAAAGTCACGGGCACAGATGGGAACACACCGGGCAACCACACGGAACCGGCGTGTGCGGGGAGATGGGGACAGTCAAGTAAGTAAAGGGCGTGTAGGAGCAACTTTGGTGTTCTCACCATCCCTCACTCCTCTGCTCCCCGGGGCCCACGTCCCCGGCAGCGCCGGTGCGGTGTCCCCGGTGGCCCGGACGACGCTCCCTTCGAAGGCCGGGGAAGCAGATCCCCGCCACGAGGTCTGTATTAAAATGGGAAGATGTGTTCAGGGCTAGGAGAGAATGAACCCGGTGGGAAGGGGGGAAGTGGGACACCGGGGTCCCCGTCAGGAGGAGCCCCTGTTCCCCGCGGCTCTGTCCCCCGGGCAATCCCGCACCTACGGGACCAGTGCTTGCCTTTCCTAGCCGTCTTTGAGACTGTAATACCTTTGGAGACAGGAAGAAAAGTAGATCTGAGGCTTATTTACTCATCTCACCTGTGGGCCACCTAAAACTGCATTTAGCTATCCTGACAATGGCAATTTTCCTCTTACCCACCTACTTCCTGGCCCACCTCCTTTCCCTCTGCAGGTTACGGAGCACGCTGTTCCGTTCAGCGCCGGTGTCACTACCGCCTTATCACTGCCCTTGAAAGGACGACAGACGGTTCTCAGCCTATTTTCATTCTCGCTATCCATTAATGTATTTGATCTGGGCGATTAATAAGTACCGAGGACAGGTTTGCAATAACCTGCTATTACGTTCAGCGTCAGTTCTGCCCGAGTAAAGACTTTTTGGATTGGCTCGCTCTGCTTGTCTTAAAAAGGTGCAGCATCCATTCTCTGCAGAGATGAGATGCACATATATGCCTATATAGAGAGACAGGAACACAGAAACACGTTTTGTCTTTATACACATACGTATCTGCAAGAACAGTTGGATATATTTCACACATCCCCTCTCCAACCTGTCCTTACAGAGGACGAAAATTGAGGAGGCACAGGAATATAAGCCAGTGGCCAGAGGCTCGATGGGTTTCCCCCTCTCCTATTTTAAAGAACCTTTTTATGACATTTAAACAACAATCTAAACATAAAAATCTTTGAATGGATTTGAGGGAAATTAAATTGTCTCCCCCCACTGTGTGCTTGTGAGCGAGTCACTGCGTTAACTTCTAAATGGATTCTCTCAGTTTGTCTACTTATGTGTTTTACTGCAGCGTGCCTTGTTCAATAACGCAGGATGTGGCACTCGGTGAAAATCCGGCCGCTCTTTTGGGGCCTCGCTCCTTCCCGGTGCCGAGGCACTTCCATCTCCGAGGCCGGGCCACTCCTCGCCCGCCCTCTGCGGCCCAGGACGCGCACCCTGTCCCCGCAGCTTCGGGGCCCTCAGCACGGGGCGGTTTCTCCCGGGGCCGGGACTCCCCCATCCTCCGGGCAAAGCCAAGCAGAAGGCAAGCCTGGGAGACGGACGTGCATCCCCTCGGAGCGCGCGTCCCGCTGCCGTCGCGGCACAGCCATCGCGGGGAGAAGGAAGGAAGGACACCCGCCCGGGGCTGCCGCCTGCCCTCGGCGCTCTGACCGCCCCCCGCCGGGACCGAGCCGAGCCGGGCCGGGCCGGGCCGAGCTCTGCCGGCAGCTGTCCCGTCCCTGCGGGTCCTTCCCGCCCGGCGTCCCGGGCGCCGTGTCCCCGCCGCGCCGCGGTCCCGCCGCCACCGACGGCGCCTCAGCCCGTTTGGAAACTGACTCATTCTGTAAATAATCTTTGACGTCCCCACAAAGCCGCCCTTCGAGAGGAGTTTATTAGCACGGAGCCATTAAAACAGATGTCATGTTAGCTTCCCCGTGACATTTGGGTGACACATCTCTCCCGATGAATTGCTAATTGTCTTCCCGCCCGCAGTAAACATCCCGCTCCATTGTCTGCGCTCAAGAGAGTTTCTGCCGCAAAATACAGTCCTGCGCCGCGGAGAGACCTCGCCGTGCGCCTCCCCGACCCCTGCCCCGGCCCCGGCCCCGCGCCCCGGCCCCCCGGTCGTACAGCTACCCTTCTTGCTCCCCTCAGACCCCGTCTGTCTCTGCTCCCCCCCGGCTGCAGCCCCGGCCCTTCCCCGCAGCTGGAGGTGCGGCAGGCCCGCACCGCCAGCCCCGCTGCTCTGCCCCGCCGCCGCCGCCGCCCGGCCGGGCGCGCCCCTCTCCTGCACCGCCCCGCAGGGACCCTCGCCCTGCAGCGCCCCGCTCCCTTCCCGCCGGGCTGCCGCAGACACCCGCGGGGCCGGGGCGGGGGGAAGCGCGGCCCTCCCGCTGTCTCTCCCCTTCTGGCATAACACCCTTTCCCAGCTCCTCCGAGTTGTTTATTTTGCCTGGAACAAAAGGTGTGTGTGGCGGGGTCGGGGGAGGCGGCCCATTTCCAGCAAAGTCCAGGCACGGCGGTGACATATGTCTGTCATTTTCGGATGTGAAAAGCAGGGATGTGCAGCGCCGAGGCTTCTCCTTATTCCCTGGTGAAGGTACTGGGAGGAAGCTGTCAGAGGGCTTTGAGAGGATAAGACAGAGCAGCCTTAAAGAGGAGCTTTGCAGCTGAGTGGCTGACTGAATCCGTCTTACCTATGTACGTAAGGTTTCATATTCATAGCCGTTGTCTGTACGTTGATACATAATCTCTCGCCCTTGTTAATTCTCAATAGATGCAGAGATAACTAATCCTCCCAGATAGATAGACACGGGCAGATTATGCGAGTGCAGTCTATCTACCTATCTGTCTGTATAGTCCCACACGCATATATATAAGCACGTAAAGCGATTTCACTGCGTTTTGTTCCACAGGAGTACGCAGGACTGAGCAGATAGAGAGCCCAACGCCCTGCGTAGCGCATGTAGAAGTGTTCGGCGAGAATAAAAATACATGTATCGCTCACATATTCGGGGCTACTTGCTGTTAGAATTTGGATGTCCTGCACCCACTTTCATTCCCTGTCCTTCTCCACTGTGTACTCGAGTTTTATACAAACACGTACAAGCTTTCCTAGTGAGGGAAATTACGGAAAGAGGGAGAGGGAGGCTAAAGATTAGGTAGATTCGTAGTCTTTAAAAAAACCAAACCAAACACAACTCTCCCCCTCATCCCAACCAGCAAGACCTCACTTGAAATGATTTATCTGCTGGACAAAGAGACCTATCTGAAGTCAACGGAGACATTATTTTCATTGCCCAAAAATGTCCTTAAGGCCAGCCAGCATCTACAGCGAAGTTACCTGGGTTCAGCTTTGTTCTGATTTTTATCAGACATGTTTTATGGATGCCAGTCGCAAAAAAAGCGATCTTGGGATGCCTGCTGAATGTTGTTCCGAGTGTGCCTAGCCTCTGCCCGCCCCAGTCCGGGGGTGTTCTCCCCCCACTCCGCAGGAAAGCCGGGCACGACGGCGCCGGAGGGGCAGCGCCGTCCCCGCCGGCTGCGCGAACACCGTGCTCTGAACTCGGCCGAGTTTGCAGAGGTCCTTCTGTACCTGCCGGCCCCCGCGGATGGGATGGCTTTGCAGCCGCTTGGGAAGATGCCCGGCTCGGGCCTGCCGGGAGCAATCCCACGGCTGCTGCCGAGTCTGGGTCACCCCGGCCCGGCCCGGCCCGGTGGCCCCGCCGGGAGCGGTGCCTGCGGGCTCTGCGCAGCCTCTGTGCAACGGGAACCCTGCCCCCAAAGCGGGGCTGGGGGTGTTCAAATGCCACCTCAGTACTCCTCGGTGAATATTAAACATCATTGTCTTACAAATGAGGAGAAACCGCTACCGTCGGAATAATAATAAACTACCTCTTGAAACCCTAAGTCTCTTACAGCGGGGCGTTAGAGACGACGAAGCTCTTAGCGCTAAAATCGGATTCCTCCCACCTGCGACTTCCCCGCGTCCTCATGTCCTGAAACTGTCCGTCTTGTTTGTCGTGTTTGCTCTGCTATTAGCAGTACGATACACACCGGTCCCCACAAGAATGGTGGGATGATTTCATATTCCCGTATGAATTCCTGCAGCCTTTCTCCGAAAAGGGGCACTTTCACTCCGGTCCTGCCCTTCTGATGATCAAGTTGTCTCCTCGACTGGAAACACGGGGCGGGGGGGGGGACAAGTGGGACTTTGTCACTGAATCTGGGTCAGAAGAGGAAGGCAGCTTATGTTCCGAAGGTTTTTCCCTTCGGCTAACGACTTTGTCCTATGTCAGTGGGATCACTAAGACTTGTTTGTGTCTGCAGGTCCAGAGCAAACGTAGAAGAATCTTCGAATTCTACAGCTCTCTGCTGCGGCTGTGAATGAGTGAGTCAGTCACTCGGGAATAACCGTGTATCAGAGGGGAAACAGCTCCCTGCAAACAGGGATCGCGTCTTAGGAAGCAGCTTCCCGAGCTGTATTGTTCAGACTGATGCTTACTTGTCTCATTACCAAATCAAGAGACTCCTCCGTCTCATGCAACACCCGAGTGTTACATCTCGGGAGGGGAGAGGAAAGTCTGAAGAAGTGAAGGTGACAGGTTGGAAAACGGAGGCAGGAAGCAAACCCCACCACCCTTCCAAATAAAAACCTCTTCACCCAGATGTAGCACCAAATAAACCACAAATCTGTACATAATCAATACTGATCTGGAACCAATCTGTTCCTCCCCAGCTTCGTGCGGATCCAGGGCTGCAAGTGCTTGTGATTACACAGAGTAGGAGGGTCATTTTCTAACAAGGGTGCTCACTGTATCTGAGCTCCAAATTATCCAGAGAGGACAGATGGCCCTTCTGATCTTATAATGAGAGCAGGGAGTGATTATCAGCCTGAACCAAAAAATGATGCTCTGCTGACATATTTTCACAGTTCTGAAATCTGTGCTTGCACTTATGCCTCGCTTCATATCCCTCTTCATTTAATTTAGGCTTCGTTTGGGATTTTGGAGGGCTGTGTGAAATCCGTTCATTTATCTCGGTCTGTGTGTCTGTCTCTCTCTCCCCATGTATCTATCTAGGACATGTGTACAGACACAAAACAAAGGAAAGCAAAAGGTCACTTCACAGGAACTCTTAACCCAAATCACGCTTGGCAAAATATTTATATATAAATATATTTGCCAATAATTAGGAAGCCCAGCTGCCTCCCGGATGCCTAGATTTTATGCCTGCTTCTTGGCAGTTTTCTGGAGCTGTTGCATTCCATCTTTGCAATTACTACAATACATGGTGAGTCAGCTCAGACCCTAGGTCCCTTCAGGGAAAATTAAAAAAAACATACTTGTGCATATTTTGGGCTTGTGTTCATGCTTTAATCGTTTTGGTGTTTTTTTTTTCTTTTTTTTTAATTTTATTTTATTTTTAAAGAAGGATCTGTAACAGAGAGCAGAATTTTCCATGTAGAAAAAAAATCACAATGGCCGAGTGTAAAGGGAGATATTTCTTTCATTTGCAGATTTCTGCGACGTTTCAGCCCAAAAACAGCATTAATCATCTTTACCCTGCACAGAAAGTGTAACAGAGAAGGAGGGCTGGGGAAGTTCCTGGTGACTGGCAGCAGTCAGGTCTCCATCCCTCTTTCCAAGTCCCTCAGAGGTGAACTTGCAATTGCAGAGAAGTTAGGTCAGTACAAACAAATTAAATCAGGGAGCTATTCAGTGGTTACACAGTCATTTCGCTCTCCTATTTGCACTGTAATATTGCATTACCCTCTAATTGTCACATATACTTTTCACTCTCCAAATATGGAAGACAAATACTGAATCCGTTTAAAGTTGCACCGCTTTCCAGGCTGCCCAGCTGGGCGAGGAAAGCCTTTTCTGCGTGTTCTTGCTGCCATCTACTGGTCCCACGGCCGCAGCCCCTCATCCGTGAAATTTCCCTCTGTTTTCACAGCCGAGAAGAAAAAGGTCTATGGCAAACAGTGAGAAATGCACCTAAGGAGGAAAGGCGTGATAATGTCGCCAGTGGCACTGCGAGGTCACCACGCCGCTAATTTTAAGCATAGGGAAGACGATGCTTTTAGTTAGTGGAACTAAGTTGTCTTTATCCAGCTCTAAGTGTAAGCTGATTTCATACAAATAAGAGAGTTATTTCATATTTTTGGTGCTAAGAGCTTTTAATATTTTTTTTTAAGAAAAAATATTCCTTTTGCAGAAAAATCCCAAGTTTAGATATCCTACATCATTACCAGGGTCAGATTTAAAGGCAACCAGTGCCAAAGTTTTCCCTACTCCCTTTCCCTCTTCGGTATCAATCTGAACTCCACCCCCAAACCTTGGCAAAAGAGGTATGTCATTCTGCATGAGTAACATCAGTTTGTCTTTGTCTGCATTTTGCAAGCACTTTCTCTAGAAAGTACTTTTTTTTTTATAGCAGCAGCATTTTTTCCTGAGGTATCACCTCAGGTTATTGTCTGTTTATTTCAAAATGACTGCTGATTTGAAACAATGCCACCATTTAATAATTATATCCCATGAAAATCATAACATGCATAAAAAACTTCTTGGAGGAATGCATGGTTAGGAGAAATTTCTAGAGAAGTATGTTCCATTTCCACCTGTAGTTTTTCTGGGCCAGATCCACTGAGGGCTTGGCTGTTACTTAACTGTGGAGGCTTGAGCTCAGCCTCCCAGGTTCCTCTGATCCCTCCAGTAAAGGGAGGGATCATAGGGGTCTTCACAAAGCCCACACTTTAAAGTCACAGTGTATAGGAATTTTCTGAAGGCATCAAGAAGCCCTGGGGTGTTCTGAGGGCAATGAGAAGTTTTAGACCTTGGATCCATCAGCCACCCTAGGTCAAACATCTCTTTACAGAGCCCACCTGTGGGGCCTCACTCAAGGGTCAGCAATTTACCATCTTTAAAGTACTGCTGCTTCCATTGTCCCCTGCCAGGTGAGAAACTTTGGTGTTGATTCTTACTCCACACAAGGCAGGGTATAGCCACAGTTAACCATAGAAAACCTTTCTACTTCCATGTTTCCAGCTTAAGGAAAGGAGTTCTGACTGGATGGTCCACATTCCTCTAGGGCAGTGGCTTATCTAAGTCCTAATTCCTTTAATGCCTTAGGTTTAATTTTTAGGAAATAGGTTTCTGAGGTAATAGTTCCGAGTTGCATTTATTGATCCATAAATCTGCCTGACTATTTCAACCATCCCCTGGCATCATGTCACAGCTTCTGGGACACCTGACTTTGGTAGCAGGGATCTTCACCCAGATGAGGTTAAGAATGCAGAGTTTAAAACTCCAGTTGGCAGGAGAACACCAACAATGCAAGTGATGCAGTGCAGAGACCTTAAGTTGTTTGTGCCTTATTCTGAAAAGCCAGCTGAACAGCATGGAAAACATCTGAAAAGCATGGTCTGAACACAAGGAAATGGACTCAGGACACACCATACTTTCCTTCAGATAGCTAATCAATGAATAAAGCACAACCCACAGCTTCCCACCTGGCCTCGGCTTCAGTATCAAACAAAGCATTCAGGATTTTTTAAGGATATGCAAAGAATTATAATATGTATTTTGAGACTGTAGATTTTTAAAGTAAGACCAAAGACACTTACAATGTTCCATGAAACAGGCATACCCTGGTGATCCCCTCCCACTCCCCCTACATTCTCTGTGCATTTTGGCATTTTCCATGAGGTCTGAGCAGAGGAGCAGTCTGGTATGAGGCACCTGAGCTATCGACCAGAAGAGTAGGGCCTCACACAGTGGTAGAGTGTCACATCCATCTCCATGAGATCTCTGCGGGTGACCCTGTCTTTAATTGTGGCTTGTTTCTGAAAAAGTTATACTGTGACAGTATAGCTTTTACACCTATACACCTGTAGAAAGCAGATGTGACAGCTTTTGACTCCTGAGTTACTAGCTAGCCATCCAGGGAAGTTACCAGCTACCTGCTTTTCTTTTACTGCTGTTACTCTGGGTTTGCCTGTTCAAAGAGATCCTGCCTCAGCATATATGAATATCAAACAGAACATTATCTTTAGAAGATTTTAGCTTTTTTTTTTTTCAGCAGGACATATTGATATCATGTTCTGCTTTGGCAGTGTGACATCCACATGACAGCTTATGGTCCATGATCACCCATTTTTTAATCTGCTAGCCACTTTCACTTCCACTTGCCCAATGTACCCATCACAGCAATACAGGGCTGTGCCAAGGCACATCCTGGCTGTGTGCATTTAACCTGTGTGCTACTCTAAAATACCTGTGCTCCCAAGGTGGAACAGATGGCCACAGAAGATGTTACACGGTATCTCTGGTTAAATGCCTCTCTGCACATGAGAAAATTATTTTTTGGGCAGTATAGCATATGATCATATGGGTCCTCTGTGACTGAGATGCAAGCATACTGAGGACACAGCTGAGGCGTGCTCTCAGCTTGAGTTGTGGTGCAGAAAAAAGATTTGTGTCATTTTACACATTGCAAATGATTCAGGGATTATGGCAATGAGCTTTGTTTTGAGACTGTTGGCTAGATTTTATTAAACCAGAGATTAATTTATTCAAGGGAATGGCCCAGATTCTTGTATAAAGAAAGACATCAAGATGGATTCTGCAAAGCCCAGTGGAAAAATTATGTTATTGTTGTTTTAAATAGTGTTCAACATATGACACTGTGAAACATAATGAGTAGCCTGAACATCTTGCTGCATCACTAATTCATAGTAATACAATTCTTTTTTTCTGAGATGGTTTGTACTACTTCTTGTACCACTTGTAAGTGGTACTTTGAAGTCAATTGATGCCTATTATTCAACATCTTCAGCAGATTTCAAAATTGAAGGAATTTATTCCATGCAAAGGTTAACATTTCAAACTTCTCTATTAAGACAACAAAGAGGCAAAATTTTGAAATTTTACGTATTCCTGAATATCTACACGAACAACCAGAATCTTCTTTTTCAGTAAGTTTGCAACACTCCAGGCTGGTATGGATTTCTTTTGACTCAATAATATCAACTTTTCTATTCTCTTCATATAAATTATAAAACCAAAGGGAAGTACTTCAAGAGCTTAGAAATTAAATGCTCCAGTATTCTTTGCAAAGAACATTCACAGAACTTTCATTAACCAGTATTGAAATTGACAACTTAGAACTTTTATAACAAGTTCTAATTATCAGATAATAAAGTGAATAGAAGGTCAGGAAGTGTTTGCTCCACAAAATAATAATTTACACTGAAACTGGTAACTCTTAGTACAACGATTTATGTGCTAAAATATGTGTATGTATTAGGAAACAAGGGAACTTACATTTAATTTAAATAGTATTCAGAGGACAACCATTGAGATATGAATGTCTTAAGCAATATTCCATGTAAGCTGATATTCCTACTGTCAGACAAAACACAATAGGATAAATAGGATTTATTTTTCTTATTTTGTTTTAAGAAGAGGAAAACAATATTCTGTTTATAGTCTAGCAATGAATGCTGTTTGGTCTTCAGAACTACAGTGAGGTTAAGAGGAGAGGAGAACATTTGCTGCTCACCTTTACACATGAATTGCAAACACAGCTCCTGGTACTGAACATCCATTTGGGAATTACTCAGCCTTCCCATGTGGATCTACTCAATGTTATTGAGTGCATTCTAAGAATTACCTGTTTGAGAGTCAAGTCCCTAAATTCCTTGCAGACATGTGCACCCCAATGAATGGTTGCTCCAATACTTGAAAACTTTTCTTTTTCCTCCAAATTACATTCAGAAAACATTAAACAATTTCCAGTCTGTTCAACTGAACTACATCTGGTCAACTGCCTTCCTCTTTGATTTTTTCCATGCCTCTACCAATGGGAAGTATAAAATGAAGCTTTGCTTTCATAGGGGACCAAAGCATCTCTGTGCAGAATCTGATGCTGCAGACTGGATAGATGAATTCTGAATGAATGATGGTGTTACCCTTGTGATATGCACTTTCAGAAAATTCTTCATGGCTCATCTTCTCTTCAAAAATATTGAAGTGACATTTTTCTGGTCTCTGCTGACTTCTGGCTGGACTAATTTGGTCTTAGCAATCATAAGTGGTGTAGGAAATACTGTGCATTTTAGAACTGAAGCTTTGACATGATACAAGTTAGACCTCGTTGAGCAATTTGGATAATCGTGTGTTTTATGGCTTTCAGATGTTCTTGCTGCAGCGTAAACGTCCATAAATATTTAGAGCAGAGAGTCTATGGTCCATTTATGCCTATTTTATGTAGCATTGTTTTTCTTTATTGGAGCTTGTTATTTTGTGTATGACAGCAGCATTGTAGTTTTCAAAATAGGAATTTTTTTAAAGGGTTTCTTGTAACACCGAAGCATCAAGGTGATCAGAAGATGAATTCTATTTTAACATCCACAAACTGGAAGATATCAACAAAGATTAGCTGAAGAAAAATAAAGAAATAATCTATGACAGTGTTGAGAACGATTCTCAGAATTTTAAATACTTGTTAAAGGCTTTGCTGTATTTCACTTCAATAAACGTCATGCTCCAGTTACTACTTGAAACCATAGGGGCATTATCCTGTGCAGCACTTATCAATATTTTAACACGTGAAAGTCAAATGATGTTGAAACATTGAACTATATTTCCATCTGTGCAAGCTAAAATGGTACAAATGCATCCTGTGTAATGGAATACTACATCCCCAGTTACTTTCTTACAAGTGATACCTGATTCCTCTGTATTTTCTGTGGTTGTTTCCACTGCTCTGATGGTGCCCAAAGGAAGATTGTCTTTTAAAATTAATGTTTATAGCATTTAAGGAGTTCTAACCCAACCCGCCTTAAATCCAGAGAAAACAAATTCTTGGAAATGGCTACAAAAATTAGTAGCTAATATTCTGTTGCCCTTGCCTCAGTGTTAAATTTTTCTGTGCATTTTGTGTGAAAATGGGTATTGGTACAGAAACAATGACCCCGAGATTGGCTAGAACAGAAATATAGTGCTCCCATGAGAGATTCTGGGAGCTGTCCAATGGAAAAATGTACTACTTAGTGGGCAGTAAAGAGAAGAGAGGGAGGTTGCTGCCAAAGGTCGCATATTTCAGTGGGATTTCTCTGAAACTTCTGGGAAGACAGCCCCAGTCACAGACCTGCAGCATGACCCCCACACGCTGTGGTCCCAGAGCCACCAGCAGCGGGCACAACTGGGTGTCCTGTCAAACACTAGAGCAACCACCTGGTTTCACCCCACAAGTGCACAGAGAAGGATCACTGCACTGCAGATGGGTGTGGCACAGGTATGACAGCACCAGAGCGTGACACACACATCAAATGTTAACTGCATTGCTCAGTGTCACTCAGTCTGTACCCCAACAAGTTCTTCTACCAGCAACCCATCACAGATTAAATGGTTGATACCCCTTCTGTGAACCCCTTTCCATGAACTTGTCTCCTGCTCCTTATGTTATATCTGTCATTGTGAGCCTTCCATCTCATCACTGAATTCCTGTTCTTGGCTTGCATCCTGTTGGTTTGATTTTTTTTTCACAATCTCCTTGTTTCTCCTGACTTCTCTACCCAAGGCCTTGGCTTCTATCAACCAGCCATGTACTCCTTTATTTCTTGGAACTATCTGAAACGTTCTCTCTCCATGGTCATGTGTCTATGTCTCTTGTATGACCTTTTTCCTAGTGAAGCTTGGACTGCTGCTGTTTGTTGCTGCTTTAGAAAAGAATTTGAAGACTATCAAAGCTGCTCAGCTATGGTGCTGCTTTTCTCCAGTCGCTCAGGGCCTGCTCATTTAGCTACCATGTTTCTCTGTCTAGTCACAGGCTGTAACACCAAGTGAAGCAGACTTTGTCTTCTCCTGCCCACCTCCTGTGCAACAGCCACCTGTGCTATTGAGAGGGTGAATTTTTAAATTGCAACATTGCAGGTCTGGACTTTCTCCCCACCTGATCTGGAGTCTTCCTGTAGGTGTTCAAGTACATCAATGAGCCAAAGAGAGAGGTGAGATACACAGAAAAGTGTCAACTGTCTTTACTTGGCCACGTCCCTTCATGTGCCAGTCAGGTCTGTGCTTTGCAGTGCCCTGCTCATCAGCAATGGCCAGGACTCCAAAATGCCAGTTATGCCTGTGTCCAGTGAAAAGGCTTCTCTGTTTTCACAGGTTTCTCAGCTTCTCACATTGACCTTAAATATTTTTCTCTTAATATAACCAATCACTGCACACATTTTTCCCAAAACTTCACTGACTCTGCTTTATATTTTTAATTCCCCATGTGAGGATAGCTACAGAGAGTCCATTACTATTGTTTAGCAGTGTTTCTTGGAATGGATTTCAGAGGGCTTTCCATCCACCTAGAAGCAACTTGATCCATTAGCCTGTAAGTGGCTGTAAGTGCATCCAGTAGAAGGACTGCAATCTTTTAGTCAATACGTTTTTCTACAATACATGCATCTAGAGCACCTTCAGAGCTGGTAAAATTATACAGCAGATGCTGCTGCTTCATCAGAAGACCAATCCTCGGGCAGCTCCCCACTGCCATGGGATAATCATGGTGCTGGAATGTAACGTGAATCTTTTTGTAATGCTCCACTGTACCCATGATTGATTATAGGCTGAACATTTTCCCTTCTTTTTTTCCATTGAACCCTGACATCTGCATTTTCCATTTGTCTGTCTGCCTGGCTTCCTATTTGTTTTGAACTAGAGTGCTTGAGAAGTGTTGTTCTCTGTCAGTACTGAAAACCTTTCCCCAGCAGTTGAGCTGTTCTCACTGTTTGGATTAGTTGCTTCAGACTGGTGTCTCTTTGTATCCTTTTCTCTGGGCTGCACTGGAGAGTCCCAGGCAGCACAGGAATGGTGGTAGGAAATGACAGCAGTGGCTGGACATGAGACAACATCTCTGGGAACCCTGTAATGACTCATGTGGTTACCATGATCAACCAGGGAAAATTATTTATATATCCAGCAACTCAGTAGGCAGCTCTGGATTGGAGACATTGCGGCTTTGTGAGAGATTTTGATTTTTCAAGCTCTTGCATAGATCACCAACACATTAATCTCAGAATCCAGCATTTGAGTTCCAAGATGACTAAAGTTAAGCATGGAGATCATAGGACCTTTTCAAAAAGAAATGGGCCCTAGGATTTGTGATCTAGATGATCAGGAAAATCTAGCTCAACAGCAAAATCAGATTTTGATCATCTTTGGACTGTAAATAGTGAATTATTTTAACGAAGACTGGAGCAGAGCTGTTGTGTTTGGATATCCACTTCTGAGTATCTACAATGAACTCAGACACAGAGACAATGCCAGCTGAGGTGTGTAATGCCAATGCCAAGTGTTTCATGTTTGAGATGTGGTGACCCTGGCTTCTGTTTGTTGTGTGCTCCACAACTGCTGCTTCCAAATTTAAGTGTGGATGCCAGTTATCATCTTTGTTAGGTAAGTAAATGCTTAAAAAATAGATATTAGACATTATAATACAAGAAAAATTGTCATGCAGTATTTTAGATGGGCTTTTGAAACTTTTCCTCCTGAAAAGAATATTAAAAAAGTCTTCACATCCTTATGTAATTACACTTTATACCTAGCTCACTATACAGGATGCATTCCTACCTTCATCCTTTTACTAAATTTTTGATGTGTAAATCCTGCATTTTCAGAAGTGTGAGTCCTCCCATATAAGTGTTTTTTTAAAGTGTACTTTTTGTGGTAGGTATGCTATGTTTCCTTGCTCGGGACATTCTTTGATGTGAACCTCCATAAACTGACTAGTGTCATGCTCTATAGTGTACTAAAAGTAAAGTAATTCTGCCCTGAGATGGAAGACAACATTCAATGTAAACAAATGCAAATGCACGTGGAGAAAAGGTGATGCATTTGAAGTGAGGGCTCAAATCTACAGCATACCCTTGCCATGTTATTGTTTTTTATGTTGTTCTGAGCCCCTCACCTGTAAGAGAGTGTAACGAAGCTGGAAAAGGTTCAGAGAAGGATGAAAATGTGGCCAAGTATATGGAACAATACTTTACAAGAAATAAAGGTAAGTATTCAAAACAAGCAGAAGAAAATAGTCCTTTACACAAAATGTCTGGAAACAACAGGAATGCTCTGCTGTGGGATGCTGTGACTGCTGAAAGCTGACCTTGATTTAGGGAAAATTAGCAGAAGACAAAGACCCACTAAATAAAATTCTTTTCAATCTGGAAGTCCCTGAGCAGCGAGCTGTTGCAATGTGGTTATGTGAGTTTGATATCTCTCAGAGACAGGTTGCTGTGCTGGATGGATCTTTGCTTTGATTCACTATGGCCACTCTCAGCATTTATCTTAGAAGACTCCATATCTCTAAACAAAATGACAGCTGGCCAGTGGCTAGTCTTCCATTGTAGTTCCTGGCCAAAAGAGGAAAACCATATTGAGCCCCTTCCCTTTGAAACTGGCAGCTGGACCAGGCTCTTCCATCTGTGCCTGGAGTTATGAGCAGCAAAACAAATCTACAGCACAGATTCTGCTCTAAAAGATTTGGGTTTGGGCCAACAAGGAGCAAAAACACATTCTGAAATTTTTAGTGTTCCTGCAGAGTACAGTGGTGCACGCTGCCTGTAGCTTCCCAATGACTTCTCTAACAATCTTATCTGCAAATGTGTTTTCCCCAAGATCAGATGGAGGAAAGACCCAAAGCCTTACTTTCTTCATTGCCCTCTCTGCTTAGACACTGATTTTGAAGGAGTAGGTATCTGCTTTGGTCAACCATTTTGGAGAAATTGGGAAGGGCTTTGGGACCCAGACTAAACCAGACATTTATGGAGTTTCTATAGAGTTGGATGTCACTTAGTTTGGCTAGGTTGTTCTGTACCTGGAAAGGTAGGCAATAAAACTGCAACCTGTTTTCTGCCTAACATATGGTATCTAACCCCACTGGAGGCTTGTGCTTGGCAAAGAGAGGAAAAACACTGCAAATTTGATTTAGGCATATATTCAATAGTAGTCATATGGTTTCCACACGGTCTGCTTTGGACACAGGCCAGTGTGCATAAACAAGGGAATATATAATACCAGTAGTATGGAATTTTCTTCCTCTTTTCAGCTTTCACTAAAAATTAGGTGTCTTTGTTCAGGAACACAAACCATTCCTTCTGGTAAAATAACCTCCAAGCCCCTGGCCTTCCATTCATCTTCCTTGGATCTATAAAACAAGTTATGAGGTCTAAAGGATCACAGAAAGGACAGGAAAATACATTCATAATCTGTCATCTTTATTTATGCTTTGTTCACTTCATTATTCACTTCATTATTTATTTCAAGCTATGTTACCTGAAGTTCAGAAACATGTAGGAATCCTGAAGCAATGGCAGATGCAAGGAGCTGGTGTCTTTGAAAATAAGTAATATTGGATTTATATATTTGAGTTTTCGCTGCCTCAGTTTACCTACCTAAAAAGAGGAGAGTTGTATCTGCCAGCTGACTTGGCTGGTGCACTGTGGAATTAAATTGGTGATTGAAAAAATGCTTTGAAGTTCCTATCTGAAACACATTGTGCATTTGTGAGGTGTTACAGTGTTTAAACAATGAATGATAGCCTACAAGTTCAACTTATTCACAGTACTATGTAAAAGCAATGCATTAACCTTTTGGACTGAATCACAGTTTCAGCTTGGGATGGATTAGAGGTCTCTCTAAATGCATTAATACCTGAGAACACAACCAGACTGAAGAATCAATTTACTCACAAGCTGCCAATGGTATCATCGTCAGCAGGAGCCAGAAAGTGAGGAGGCTGCACTAGGGTGTGGGTAGAGACAGTGGTTACAGCTACTGCTAAACAATTCAACAGCACAGCAGCTCTTCTTCCTCCTCCTCTGCTGTCTGAAGGCAAATGGTTACCTGAGACATGAACTGGAGCATTCAGGCAATGTCATAATTCATGCTATTTCATGCTTGCCTTACTGCCAACAGCTCCAAAGACTATGAATTTTTCCGCCATCCTTGAGTTTGGGAGTTTCATTCATTTAATTATTGCACTTGAATCTGAATTCTGAATTAATATTTTGAAGAATAATTGTGAGTTATTTGGAAACAAGGCAGTTCCTGTGGATTCATACACTGAAAATCTTAACTTTATTTGGGAACTGTGCTTCTGGACACAATAAGAAGTAATTCCCCAGCAGTGAAAAAACATCAGAGAAGCCCAGCTGTGGTCAGTCATGTGGCTAGAGGTAGAGCAATTGTCCTGGGGTCTGTGGGTTGCAGAAACACTGCAATATATTGATGTAAGCACTCACTAACACTGAACCCAATCCATTTACTGGCACTGAAGCCCATCTCAATCACATCATGTTACTGAGGCTGGGTAGAGATACCAATATTCAGGAAATTTTGGTTGTTATGGAGGCCGGCATGAGGCCTCAAGGTAATGAGGATTTTTTTGAGTTGAGATGTGGCCCTGTCACTTCCTAAACTGAAATATTTGTTACTGCACCTCCTTAAGGCAATATCTATGTTGTCACATCATTGAAGTGGAAGGATACACAAAGACCATGAAGCAAAATTTAGAATTTGGGATTATAAGTTTGTTAAACTGCATGTGGGAACCGATGTTAAGCTTGGTTTACAGGGCAGTCTTGTCACCTGTTGGACACCTGATGTTATGTGCCCACACTTTTTGTGACAGTTTGGCTCCTGTGACAAGGCAAAAGATTAAAAGAAATCCTAAAGAGACTCTGAAATGTATTCTTTCTTGTTTTAAGAAGGAAGGAGGGAATAGAGGGAGGTGGAGAGAGTTCCTTGCCTTCAGAAACCTTCCTATCTGAGAGCGCTCAATCTTGAGGCTATTCCCAGTGTAGCAGTGAGGCTACCACCAAAAACTAGGGAAGATCTGAACATTTGTCTGCAGGGTTTCAAGGCAGGTGGGTGCTTCCAGGGCATCCACTGTGTCCTGTTACGTTAACAGACCCATTAAGGAAACAAGGTGGGCAGACATTATGTAACCCTCAAGGCTCAGGAAGAGAACAGGAAAGAATGTTTCTTTCTTTCTGATAGAAAGTAGGCCTAGGGACTGATGATACTTCCTTGGGTTCCAGGCTAAGGGAATTCAACCCCTCCTTTAATACACATTATATTGGTTCTGGCCACTTTACCTAGGCTGCAGGTTCAGGGAGATGGAGGGGAAGATGCACAGCACTGAAGAATTTGACTCACTGCCACATTCCTCTCTTGCTGTTTGGAAGGTGACATTACAGGTTCTGTTGATGAATGAGCATTGCTAAATACACTGTACAAAAGTGTGCATCTGGAACAAGGCATTTCAGCTTCTCTCTCCCCTGGAGAGTCAAGCAGAAGTCAGAATTGTGCATGTGTGTGTGAAAAACAAAGGCTCGTCGTGGCAGCATGAAATGAGGAAGGGATCTTCCACAGCTGTCCTCATGAACAACTATGACAGTCATTTCGGCACTTCTCTGAAGCCCTTCAAGTGGGTGTATTAGAGAACTGTGCAAGCAAAAAATCTCTCAGAAAGGGTAATAGTGAGCAACAAGACATGAGCTGGAAGAAGAGTCTTGCAAACAACCCTTAAGCATTTTGTGGGGCAGGATGCGTGTGTATATGCATCACAGTCCTAAGGCATTTAATGAAGAACTTTCCAAAGCTGAAGTACTCCCCACTATCTTTTGCTTATTGAACAGAAAAAACGCCCAAAACATGCACACATGCACTCACATTAGGTAAAATTGCAAAGGGTGTGAGTGTTGTGGAAGTATAAATACCCATTATTTTTGCTCTTGAGAAGATGCTGACATATAATAAGATTTCTCTACTTCAGATATAAATATGGGTACAGATTTTCTACTGGGAGAGAGCAGGTGTCAGCAGAGAACTGGGCCAGGGAAACACCATCCCTCCTTTGCTGATATATCCCATTGCAGTACACCTCTCTGCCATGCAACACAGAGGAAGCCTGGAGGCACCTGGCTGTACAACTTCAGTGTTACAAAAAGATTTTGGAGTGGTTTTTCATCTCTCTTGCCTGACAATTGGGAATACAAGCTGCAAATGGCAGATTAAAATCTTAAAACAGATCTTATGATCTGAAGACAGTTGTCCCCATTCTTGCCCCAGCAAAGAGGAGCAGTGCTGGTGGCAAGAACTGCACCTAGGTGTGGTGGGCACAAGGAGGCTGCACAGGCACACAGGACAGGCAGTGTTCACAAGGCACAGCTTGCTGAGGTAGCTTCATCCCCAGCTGGTTCAATCTTTTCACATCACATCTGTGCAGAGTCCTCTGCATTTCAGGGTTTGCTTTTCCTCCTCCTGGGGACTGGGGATGGATTTTGAGGCTTGACACAGCACTAGCACCAAAGTGCCCAGGGCTATTTAGGGAGCCAAAATACAAGCCATCAGTCCTGGTTTAGTCACCAGAAATACCTCTCCTTCAGTACTATCTACAAGGTTTTTAAAATCTCTTTAAATATAATTTCATGAAGCTTTCATTAACTTTCCAGACAACCTACTTAGCTACCTTTGTTCATAGATGCTGAGAAACTGCATTTCAGTTGCCAGTTCTCCCAGTCTTTCTGCTCATTTGTTGCCATTCTTTCTCGTAGAAAAAATATTCTTTATAGCACTTTCCAGGTCATCCTTCTCCTGTGAAAGATTTTTTCTGATTCCTCCAGAATGTTCCCTTGTGGTCAATGCTATTCTTATGCTTATATTTTTAATAAATATATAGCAGTTCCATGTGATGCTATACTCTCTTGGACTTTCCTGGTGGCAATATTGATGTTTCTTGAGTGTTCTAAAACTCAGCTTCAGATGTAAATGCTTTCTGAGAAATTAAGTTCCAAGCACATTCATAAGCACATCCTAGAAGTACATCTGAACTGTGGGATTATATTCCCTCTTGACCAACAGACTTTAGGTCTCACTTTTACAACACTGCATGTGAATGGTTGTGAGATTAAATCTTTACTGATTAAGAGGGGATGCACAAAGGCAGTGTCAGAAGTCCAAGCTCTCTGATCTTTCACAGGACCACAACTGAATGAGTTAGAGGTGCTAATGCAATGACACTCAGGTGTGGCATGAAATTTATCCATGGTGATTAGGGAAACCCTATCATTTGGGCTGTTTTGGCACATTAGGCACTTTTTGAAGCTAAGTGAATCCCTTATCACCATATAGCTCCACACACTCTGTCTGTGAATCTGTGCTGGCCAGCTGCTTGTACTTACTGTCATCCAGTCTGTCCTATTTATGCTTCAGTGTGCTCTGTTCTGCTTTGGAGATTATTTCTCTTCCACGTTAAAGAGTATTTTGCTCTCAAGGTCTCATTAATGTATTTGTTCCTGACACAAGCACACACAAAATCCCAGCAAAGAATGCAAACCCAATTCCTTCTATGACAAAGACCAAAATTAATGTGAAAGCAGAATTATTTTTGTTGGAAAACGTAGAGGGATGTAATATAACAGATTAGGTGGTGACATATGAGACAAATGGCCTAATTAATGGCTCATCTTTCCAGAGATTTCGTAATTTATTTTCTGTGTCATTTATTAAGGAATTTGCTGATCACAGAAATATCTTGAACAATGAACATTCTACTTTTTAACTGAATTCTTGCCCAGATACCAAAGGGAGAGACCAGTCTCAGAAGAAATTACTTTCAGAAGAGTGTAATTGCAACCCTGAAATTCAGGCCATTTCCTTATGGACAACAGTGTGAAGGAGGGCCCTTAAAACTCAGGAAATCTGGAAGAGGGAGTCTGGAAGAGGGAGTTACCCACTCTGCCTGTCCTCTCAAAAGAAACTGTGATCATGCCAAATTATTCTAAAGCGTGAGAGAAATTTAGGGCATATTCTCTGTATTCATCTATTAACAAGAAAATCCTGCTTCCTCCTATGGGAAGTAGGCTGTAGCTGGACCGTTGTCCAGCCAGGCTGAAAGAATAGTCATTTGGGAATGTACAGAGGTCTTAATGAAGAGGAGCTTAATACTGAGTTTTCAGGCAATTTCTGGGATATCCAGTAAGGGTCACACCCCGCTGCCATTATATTTTAAAGGTTAATGTGCACTGAATCCTTTTAGCCTCCTTTAATAACCCTGCCAAACCCAGTGAGGTCCGAGTATATCCCACCACAAATAATTCCTATTCCTACTCTTTATAAGGACAGAGGATGCACAGGAATGAGGATGGATTGGGTTTCCTTGGTTTTCTGGAACTCAGAGATGCAGATGCAATTTTTCATGTGAAATTAAAGGCAGCTAGGTGCATCAACGCTTTTTGAAATCTTTCTGTGGTCCCGAATCTCAAAATCACACAGATTTCTAATTCCATCTGAAGCCAATGGAGTTGAGCATCAGTCTGAAGACCTAAATCTTAGGGAAAATTTTCAAAAGAACCCTAGGTACCAATTTCCTGTCAGTACTGCATATAACTTGCTATTTCCAAAGAAGAGAACACAGGGTTTGCCATCTACTGCAGTGAAACACGGGGGTTGATTCATTTGTTGCAGGCTGAATATGTCTATTAAACCTCCATTCTCAATCTGTTTCTCCACCTGGATGTCATTGTGCCTAATTCAGTGCTCACAAGTTCTTCCCCTGCAGTTACCAAACATGCTTGTATCTGTGCATGAAAGTACTCATGGAAATGGGAGAGACCTATCATGTGTTTTTCCAGGCATTGCCATTCCAACTTCAAAAAGCTGGTGGCAATGTCAGTCATGAGGTTATCCAGCATCTGGATTTTTTTTAAAGGTACTTAAAGGTCTTTAGTCAAGAGGAACTCAGAAAACCTATTTCTGACATGAATTCTAGCACAAAGAGAAAAAGACTGGTTCAACAGCAGCCTTAAATAAAGAAACATGACTAAACAGGAGCACATTCTTATTAGCAAGCAGTTGTCTGTCCTACAGAAAGCAGAACATGCTAATATATGTAACCATAAAGACAGACTCCAAAATATTTAAGTTCATGAGCAGAGGTGTTGACAGTTAAATTGAACTTCTGGCAGGCATTTGCAGCCTGTGAGGGAGCAAACAGCAACTCTTCAGCTTTCAAAACATTTACCAAAGATAATAATTACAAAGCCACATAGTTTCAGAATGACTTTCATTTGTCAGGACAGTTAACAGAGTGGGAAGCAAAGCCAAGAGAAAAGCCAAATGCTAGCAGGAAAACACTGACAAATCACTCGATGTAAATTTTGAGCCTTGTAGTAAGACAGGAGAGCACAGGACCTGCCATCTAGTCCCAGCAGGCCCACACTGAATCTGTTATGGTTTTCTGACCTGGGGAGGAACCAGGCTGTGCTGGGATTGTACCCAAGAGTCTGGTGCAGCCCTGGGGCAGGATGTTCAGTCCGAGAGTGTCCCTTTCCCCCTTCGCCCCTTTCCCAGTCTGAGTGGGTATGAGTGGGGCTGCATTATGTCCTAGCCAATAGACTGAGAACTTGTGCTTCTTGATGACAGGGAAAGGGGGAGAGAGGAAGGAGGTTTCTAGGAGTAGACAACAGGGATAACCACTCCTGTGGGAAGGGAAGCATCTAGGATATTATCCTTTTCTGCTTGACAGGAGTAGGAAGTGTATCACTCAGTGGATTTGCTCCATCTTGTGCCTCGGCATCCATCTCCAACTTTCTTCTCCCACTGCCTTCCCTCTGTGCCCTCTGGCATCCCTCTAGCCTTATTTCTTCTATTCTGTGGCAGAAGTGGCTGTTGGCTGCCAGCTATCCAGAGCCAGGGCACCTCTTAGCTGGTCTTTTATCTGATTCTCATTAGATCTGTTTCAGCCTGATGAAGTACACATGGGCTCCAGAAGCCACCCTGTTCTGCATTTTTGTGAAAGCTGAACTTGCAATACTGTCCCTGGGCAGTGAAAATTTGGGATGTTAGTTCATTTGTAAAAGTCTTGCAAGGAGTTATCACTTACCATCTCTATTAATGTCTGTGTAAAGTAAACATTGGAACTAAAAGAGGGAGGAGACAGGTGAACTGATTTAGGTTAAACAACCTCTAGGAAACTAAACTGTTTTCAGATACAACATAGGTTGTCTGAGTTTTGTTTTTCAGGTATTCACTTTTAAACTCAGCTAATCCTGAGCAGTATGGGTGCTCTTCTGCTTTCTGTCTTGGAACAGATCCAGAAATAGCAAAATACTATGCAGAAGAGGCTGTTCACATGGGAGGTCTGGGAGTACAGAAGTAGGAGAGAGAGAAATTTTATGAGTAAATCTGCTCATATTAATCTTCTGTCCTGATTATGCAGATTAAGAATGTTTCAATAAGGCTGTATTATTTGCAGTGCAGAAAGAAGTCAGCTAGGATGCAGATCCTCCAGAGCTCTGTCTATCCACAAAGGCCAGAGCAAACGTAAGTAACAAAGTCTGCCCCTAAGATGTGACTCTCGGGAGCAACTCACAGCTATAGCAGCTGACACCAACTGCAGGAGCTGCTCAGCTGGGGAGACTATGACAGCACTGACCACTCTAAAACCAGAGGATATCATACATTTGTTGCCTCATACATGGCTCAGAAAAGAGAATGTAAAAATCTTCTAATCTTGCTGTCAAGCACTAGCTATCTTCAGTGCATCTTAGCAGTGTGAGGATAAAACTCCCAACAGGTACTCTAGTCCAGTGCTACCCATGTGGATGAGCTGCAAAAAAAAGATTTCTGAGCATTGATGAACTGTAGCAGCCTGCATAACATACCACAGCCTTGCCACAATTTGGTAATATCAGCAGAAAGATGTTGAGGTGTTACCATAATACTTTCCTTTTCACACTTTACTAAGTAGTTAAAAGGAGTTTTTAACCATCCAGTCTCCATACTGTCATTCCTTTCTGAGACTTCTGGCAGTGATTCTGTAGATTGATGATACCACTGCCATGTTCAGGTGAGGTAGAAACACTTCTGGTAACTGTACATCCTTACAAAAAAAAAAAATTCTGCTTGCAGAGAATATACTTGGCTTCAGAGCAAGAATAAACAAAGTGGGAAGCTTGATTCACTGCACAGATGTTAAGAAACATAAGGCAATTACAGCTCCTTTAACTCAGCCTTTTTTTGTTGAAAGCACTGTAGATCTACAGAATTATTTATTATGGACTTCTGCAGGTGCAATGCCATACGTGGTGCTGCTGCTGCTGTGTCTCCTGGGAAATGCCATCCCAAGTATGTGGAGGCACACAGAATGACACATTGGCTATGGTCAGATCAACTCTCCTAAGGTAATTATATTTCCTAAAATAGCAATTTGCCATTCTGGAGTCCTGTGTTTCTGAAGATATTCATAGAGTTTATTTGTTCCACAGTTGTAAACAGCCAAATGTGTCTTTAGGAAAGAAAAAGAAGAAGAGGAAATCCCATTTCTCCCTCAGTTCTGGATTCCTGGGTCTGAATACTGAAGCCCTTGATGATTCTGGGTCTGGTCAGGGGTGATGGTGACAATTATGACAATTTTCTGGAAAAGCAATCATTAATTTAAAATGGAGGCTGTCCTTTCAGAGTCATATTTTTTGTGGCAGAAGAGTTGGTTGCAGTCATTAACATCCTTGGCCCATATCAGCAGAATTAGTATTTTTTTGTAGCCTATCATTGATCAGATGAATTTGGATCAAAATCCAAAGAGCTTGACTGAAAGCCTGGATCACTTTTTAGGAGTTTACTACAAGACCTTTACTTTAGTTCTACTTCTTGTAGACCTTTGGCAAATGGAGGTGAGTATATCTGCACAAAAATATTGGGATGTGGGCTCTACAAACAAAAAAACCTGGCACAGCACGGAAGGATGAATTTTAGATACTGTACTCAGTCACATCTCACACTTATTCATATCATTTTCTGTGCTGTTCTATCTGTTCCCACAGTGACTGCATCCCCCTGCTCAAACAACCACACCAAACTCTTGTCTTTGGGGCTAATCCTGCTGCCTGCACTCACCCAGACTGCAGTGACCCAGCCCTGTATGCTCAGCCATCTCCCAGCCTTGCTCGGGGAGGCCCTGTGCCTTGCTCTGCCGCACCAGGGACCTGCAGGGCTTAGGGCAGCCAAGTGACCATCCAGGCGACTTCCACACAGGCAGCATCCAGGGAGCCAAGCCCCCCTCTGTGCATGTGCTGGGAGGACAATGTCAGATGAGCTCCACAGGGCACGTTTGAGCCACATCTGAGCTTCCTTTCACGGGTTTGCTGTCTGCGTGACTGATGCGCCTGGTATCAAGGCAGCTTTGGAGCGGCCCCTAGCACACAGTGGGGGTCCACCCTCAGGGCTTGGTGATCCTTCTCTTCTAATTATTTCTAGAGAATTACACAGATGAAGTGTACAGGCGTGATAAGACTTACCAGGGATTTAAGGAGTACTTATGTGTTTCATGGGGAAGCTGTGGGAAAGTACATTCTGCTCAAAATATGTGCAGCAGGAATGGATCCTTTCCTTGAAGGGATCTAAAAATACTCCCTGTCACTATACTGTAGTTGTGTAAACCCTCTGCTTATAGGTCAGAGGACTGTATATATGGAAGGCTCAGGACTAGGGTTGCCACGGTCACACAGTAATTATTATAAATGGCCTATAAATTCTCTTTTTGTCTCACATCACTGTAGCAATGCATTAAAAGCACTTTGTCCCTTTTGTCATTCTTTTTCTCCCTTAATTCTCACATCATTCTGGTGTCTTCATACATGAAGATTAGAAGAGTTTTTCTTTTCAACTTCATGTCGTGATGACATCAGGATTGGGACTCCGCAGGCTCACACCGAAATAAGATTGATGCTATTTGCATTTTACATTCTAACAGCTTCATAACAAGATCGCTGCAGACTTGCGCTGAAATTGTTTTCCCACTGAAGTCTCACAACACAGCAGCAATATAATGACATTTTAATGGGATCCCTATAGGCTTGCCATGAAATTGTCAAGAGAAATAGTGGCGATGTTAATTGAATTGGGAACTAACATTGTTAAAATCAAATGTGAAAAGTAATTGCTCTGTTAGGAGAATTGCAGGAATTTAGGTGCTGATCCTGTGAAGATGTATGCATTTGGTCTTCAAACCAATCCCCTTGAAATCTACTTCTCTTGGGAATAAAGTTAAGAATAGAAGAAATCTATTCATCCTGCCTTCTATCTTTGTAAACAAAACAGCTAATCCAAAGGCAACAACCAAAGGTTGTGCCTTAACTGTGACATTTTCCATGCCTGTCTGTGCAGATGCTAAGCAGAAATTACCTGAAAAGCTTGGCACTTGACATCATGCACTAAGTGTACACAGAGTAACAGTTGCTTAGCCGGCAAAGCCCTTGGGTAAAACCATATTCATAATGAAGCTGCTAGGAACTGTGTCACTGACTGTAACAGAGCTAGCTTGCCATTCCCAGTATCACCCTCCTGTAGATCCCAAAAGCTCAACACACACCTGCTTTGGAGGCTAAACCTGCCAAGAGGAAAGCTGCTCAATTTAACCCTTGTGTTTTCCTGAGACATAAAAATGTGTTTGAGGGAAGGTTTTCTTTATAATTTCTAGTGTGATGGGAAAAAGAAAATTACTTTAAAAATGAACCCTGCAATTCTCATGTCATCATGTGAATGTCAGGCTTTGGAGTTCAGTTATTACAAATTTCAAGAGTGCTGGAGTGGGCAATGGCACCTGACTGGGGAAGACAGGATGAATGTTCTGACCTTACTCCCTTGTGTCTGCAAGAATTACACAACTTCAGCTGGCAGTTTTTTAGTTGTCGTTAAATAATCAGGGCATACCTAAAAATAATCCCACCTGGCTAGAAGGACCTGAAACTGTTATGTTCAACATATTGAGTTCTATCCAAAAACAAAGTGGTTTTTATGGGAGATATTTCTGAGTTCCTCATAGGCAGAGCCACATGTCAGGAGGCAGTAAGAAGATCGATACACAAAACAAATCATTAGCAATGATAAATTATTCCCTTTCTCTCAAGAGAAGTCCAGAATCATTGATTTGTCATGGAATCCATGCAGACCTGCTCCTCAGATGAACAAAAGGTTGAACAACAGAGTACTGATAGGTGGCCTGATAACTCAGGAGATTAGTGCAAGGCTGCTGGGGGAGCTCTGGGCTAGAGGTCCTACCCGTCCTCATGGAAATCAGATCACAATTTTCACTATCAACATCAGAAAATGCAAGAGATATTCTTACATCTGACAATACCAAAACTAGCAACTGAGTTATTAGGGAAAGAATATAGACAGATGAAGACAGAAAATATAATTTTGTCTGTGTTTGAATTCACCTCAAATATCTCATGCATTTCTGGCATTTCATACTAAGAAACCCAATGTAGTTTATGAAAAAAAATGTAAAGAAGGTAAAAAGTCTGACAAAAAAAAGGAAATTGTTTCTGTTTAAGGAGAAATTGAAAAGACCCTTAGGTTGCACTAAGAACTCAAAAAGGATGGAGGGCATAAAGAAGGTGAAAAGTGTGGATATAGTCATTATTTCTAACATCACAAAGACACAGAGACCTGCAAAGAAAATTATTGCCAAATATAAGACCAAGTGAAGGAAGCCCTTTTCTTCAGAAATCACAAAACTAAACTGAGGAACCCACTGATGCAGAATACGATACATGGCAAAAGGAAGTCCGAAAAGGATTGTATGTCCTCATAGATGATAGATCCACTGGTAGGCTTTAAAAATGATGATCTGGATTCAACATTGAGCTCAAAAAGTCCCACATCCACACCTGGGTAGATAAACAAGGGCAATATGTACCTGCTGGAATTCCTACACTCTGAAGTATTCATTTGAGTTTCTGTCATGGGATTTAACTGGACACACTTGGCTGTGTGGGATGGAGCGCAGCTGAACTGAAGCATTCCAATGTTGTGTGATATACGTCAGCAGTCTTTCAGCACTGGAAAAGTTGTCTCCTGGTCAAACTATTGCTTCAACCAACACCTCTGTGCTTGTCAATTCTACCTGAGTAATGAGGACTTCAAAAGCAGAAAGCATGACTGACATCAGGCTCCCACCTATGGATTCTTCAGGTGGTCTGGGAGCACACTGATATGGCAGAGAGATGTTTGCCCTGTGTCCAAAGAGAGAGTTTCAAGTGGAAATTTTGCCAGTCACTACGTTCCTTGCAGACTAAATGTTCAAGTGCACAGTTCAAGTTCACTTACCGAATGGATTCTGAATTGCCATTTTAATTTTCAGAAATTGTACAATATTATTTAGGAGAACTATCTGCTTTTTTGGCTTTGTTTCACAGCTAAGAAAAAAACAGAAGTGAAGCCAACCAGGGCTCCCCTCAGACTGCTCCTGAAACGTCTAAAGATGAGCACATCCAACTAGCTCAGCTGTGCTGGAACTCCTGGCCAAAGAGATCTATTTATTATAGGGTGTGATTGTCAAGTTACTTATTTCAGCGGCTCCACTGTTGCAGTGCAGAAAAACTGGGTGGTCCTCAAGGCCATCGTGAATGCTCTGCACCTGGGGCTGCAGAAAGTATTAAGAAGTGAAGCAAACACATGGCTGGCTTGATGGACTGTGACCAGTTGGTCCAAAGTTGTGGGAACCACTGAACGAACTGTAATCCTTTAGGGGCCAAAGTATTCTCATGTATTCAGAAAGAGACCTGTAATTATAACAGCTGAAACCAGATCAGGCACCAGAGCTGGACAGGGGACAAAACATTAAGTTGTTTCATTTCATTCTGACCTCTTTTTATGGCAATAACTGCTAAAAGGAAAACAAATGTTCGTAGAGATCTGCTTTGTTCTGCCTTTACATGTGAAGCACACAAGGGGCCTTTTCATGCAGAAAAATGCATAAATCACTCCCTTAGTTCTACATATGGGAATGCAGCATTTTCATATTAGAGAAATACAGCCAGTAATGAGATGCACAGACATCCGACAAAGAAGAATAAGGATTTCAGAAAAAAATAAAGGAGATATGATTTAGATATCAGCCAAAATGAAGCAGGAAGCTCACGAGGAAATGTGATTACAGGAATTGTGGAGGGAAAGCATTTCATATATGTGTACGGGGCCAGACTTCTAGTAGTTATTGTTAGATAAATCTTATTCACTTTCACAGAAAAGACTACGAGAGGTCAGTTCTGTGATTTTATTGGGATCATTTAATTACTGGCTACTTCTATGCCTCTCCATTTTATTTTTGGTGTGCAGCTTCACTCATCATAACAATATTTGATTGCTTTTTACAGGGTCAGTTTCAGTGAAGCATCAGACATCCTAGGTGATACAAAAAAACTAATGCTGATGTGGGAAGGTAGGTGGAACACCTGGAAACAGTGACAGAGAAAATGAAAGCAGACCACAGTTAGGCCAATAATATAAGGGCCTTCCAATATTCAGTAGCTGGAGAGACAGTGCTATGGCTATAGCACATGGAGAGATGTTTTCTTGTCTTCTTTGAGCAAGAAAACAACCACATGGGAAGATCAAAACAAATGTTCTTAAGGTTCAATCAAAGTAAAGTGATAATGTCACATCGTATCTGTATCACCCCAATTAAGAGAACTAGATGTTTGCTTTCAGTCGGACATCAGCTATGTCAGACGTGTTAGGACTGCAGTGAATGACAGCAGACCAAACCTTCATGTATGACTTTTATTCCACATACTTTGAAGGCAGTTTTGTTATAGATGGTCAAAACATAAAACGTACATTAATAGAAGTTAGCTGTGCTTATTTAAAACTGGGATTAGAGGGGTTTTTTTTCCAAAATGAATAAATACCAGTGTGTTAGAAAGAACAATATTTGTAATAAGCTTTCAATCTGTTAAAATAAATACTATAAAATGTGATTATATAGTAAGAAAGTATATATAATATGATGCTGTAGGAAAAATGGCTTTAAAACCAGCTCATGTTTCACTAAACAATTGCTAAAAATGCTAGGCTTGCTGGAAATGGTTCAAGCCTCACTAACCAATGAGGAAGTTAAAAAATGCTAATTTCTGGTAAATTGCACCCACTATGCACTATGACTGTTTCACTTTCTTGCCTACAGCCTGTAGTC
Organism: Passer domesticus; assembly: GCF_036417665.1. NCBI lineage: Eukaryota > Metazoa > Chordata > Aves > Passeriformes > Passeridae > Passer > Passer domesticus. The sequence continues at coordinate 94,284,347 of NC_087476.1, forward strand.
TTTAAGCACTTCTTGTAAATCTTTTAGGAAGGAATTATAGATTTATTTCATATTGTAGCTGACCTGACTGTTTCAGTCTAGATCTACCACAAAGTTTCTTAAAAATTAGTGTACACCAAAGCTGCCACCATGATATCTTAACAGAGGATTTATAAATAAGCATGTTACAAAATTATCTTATGTCTTTTATTAACAGGATGTTGTTTTCCCTCACTAAGGCTCATGCAGCACATGGACTACATAAAAAAAAAAGTGAAACATTCTCAAAAAATGATGGGACATTCATCATATATGTGAACTCCTTATAATAATCAAATTTTCACATGGACATTTACATCAGAGAAACTGTTTGGGAAAACTTGTTAGGAACATTTGTGTTCCTAAAGGGCTAAGCCTTTAGGTCCTGTCTGTTCTACACCTATTTTCTCGTTGATAGCAAATCTGGGTTGCAATCTCCTTCGGTCCTCTAGCTCTCCCACATGGAGTAAAACATCCCAGATAAAAATTGTCTGTAAATAGGGTGTGTGGATATCCTTTGGGGAAGAGCATAAAGGGAGCTCTCCAGATTTCCCTAGAAAGCTCTGGTGCTAACATGGCAGGAGAACAGAGCAGTGTGGACTCAGCTCCTTGTAGTTTGCTTTGTGCAGTGGAAGAGGCCGGTGTGTGAAAACATTGAGGATGACATCATTGCCCCGGGCCTCTACAGATCTGCATAGCTCCAGGGGCTGCATGTGCTCTATGCATCAGCTGTGCAGTCCCACAAATGCCTCAGAATTCATATTGCTCCCAAAACCTCACTTCCTGCCTATTTAGTTGCTCTGTGGATAGAGGTGCCTTTAAATTCTTTCTGCCTTCTAGAAAAGGTCCAGAGAGATCTCTCTGGGGAGCACACTGACAATCTTTGTCCAGTGTCTACCACTTAACAGTTTCAAAAGTCCTTGGAGATGACCAAACCAATCTCTATTGAGTCTGCAGGACAAGCTCTGCTGCATATTATGCCACGTTTAACCATCCCTTAGGGAAGAACAGGCTATTACCTTCAAGAGAAAGGGGTTTAAGTTTCACATGAGCTGCTCATCAACCCTAGCTGCTCCTGAGAATAACCTGTGTAGATGGGATACTTTTCTGATTGGAAGTCCTGTCAAAATACAACATGGAAAGCTGTGTAAAGATACTCAGGGTGGCTGTTGTGTAAGATAAGGAAAGTGAAGAAGAAGACCATGGTTTGGCCTTAATTTTTTTTGGAGACAGTAATATCTGACTGCAAAGTATTGATTAGAAAATCTTGCAGCCTGTGTGAGCCCTAAAATAAAACAAACATATTCCACATGTACAGAGGAGGAGAGAAAAACATTGCTATATAAAGGATGATTTGCATTCAGATTCAATTAATGTTCCAAACAGTACATGGCATCCTACCTCATAACAGCAGTCCTGAAGATTTAAAATCAATTTATCATCAAATAATACACCAAAGCTTTCCTGCAAACCTGTATTTGATTCGAATTACTCCTGCTGTGGTAGTTTAAACATGCATCCTTCTTTATATGGGCTTAATCAAAACTGCCAGGCAAACACAAAGAGCAGTGTCAATTAAACCCTCCAGGTAAAGAGGAATGTATGAAACAGAAAGGAGAAGTACCCGCATGCCAGGGATTCTTGCCATCTGTTGTTTAGCAGTTGTTGATGTGTAGTTCAGATGGACACTTCATCCATGCAGTGATCCTCTAATCAGATTTGCACAGGAAATGCATCACTTTCAGGCATCATTTGCGCTCTCCCTCGGGATAAAGCACTCTGGGAAAGCATGGCTTAAATAATCATGGATGTCACTTGCTGAAGACAAACCTTGCTATTTGTAGCCTTCTTCATTCCTAGGAAAGGAAAGTCACTGAAGGTGCCACAGACAGATCCCTCAGTGAGGCAAATGCTGTTATTTTAATGCAATCTATTGGAATGTTTGCTCACCATGCCCTTAGCTCAGTTTGGCTAAAAGCTGTAACTCAGATTTTTCCTTGCAGTTATGTGGTGAGATGGAAGTTTCATCTTGACATCTATACAAATACACACGTCTTCAAATAATCTTTGAGAGTATAGGTAGGGAGCTATTGATCCTTTGGGTTTGGAACCAAGGGCCTAGTACTTGTAGTAGAGGTAAATCACGGTTCTCCAGTAGATACCAGGGGCTCTGACTCTCCAGGGACACTCACTCAGGCATTTTGTGCAATAAAATGTTACAGCCATGAATCTTCCTGAATAGGGGAGTCAGTGCTGCAGACTTTCATGCATGGAAAATGTCCGTGCACAAATACCCATTTGTGAGGAAATACATATATATATGTGTGTGTGTGTGTGTGTGTGTGTGTGTGTGTGTGTGTGTGTGTGTTTGTGCATGTGTGTATGTACACATGTATGTTTTCCTACTATGAAAACAACTGACTGCTTTAATAAACTGCTTTCATTCTGAGATCATAATCACTCTTGCATGCATATGTGCACACACACAAAGAGATGGAGACAACTAGATCTCTAAATAGAAATGTACACGTTCTGGCTGTTTTTTGGCTTTGCTTTTCTCTCCGAGCCCTCCAGGCAAATGGCAGAAAGTCTCTAACTCTTTCCAAGCGATCCTCCTGGGGCTTGTTTGCCTGAGTTCAGGCGTCTCACAGGGAACACACTGAGCTGAGCTACCTAAAAATCTGCCCTGCATCCTTTCTGGCATCTGTGCTGGATCTGTGAACAAGATTTCATTCCCTTCTTGAGGTAGGCCTAAGAGTTCTGTCATGAGTTTAAGGGATATCAATAGTGCATGTGAGGTGTGCACACTCCTGCAAACAAAAGGATTGCATTGTGACATGAAAAGTGATAGGACACACCAGCCTCAGGTTTCCTCAGCCCCAGTGAGCAGTTTAACAAGGCTTCATGATGCATGTCACCTCTCCTGCCATGCCCCTAGGACGCGCTGCTTGTCTTTATTCCTTGTGCATACTATATCGCCTCATCTGTAATTATAAATATATGTTTAGTGTCACTTCAAAGAATTCCCTTGACAGGGGTGTTCCCTTTTCAGGGATTTTGAATCCCTGAAATTCTTTCTTCAGAAACTCTGGAGCAGGGTGTGATAGCCTCCTGCTGACAGTTACCTGTGTTCAAAGGGACTGCCAAAGAAAGCCCATTGCAAAGCAGAGAAAACTGACTTTTGTGTCACCCACCGAGGATGCACTGGCTTGTGTAACAAGAGGTCACTTTCTGTGCTTGCCTTTTTTTAAGCTGGAAGGTATTTAAGGATGGGTACAGAGAGTCGATTTGTACAACATGATGAAAGGGTTAGCAATAGATTAGACTTTCCATCAGGTACGGCTGATGAACAAAAATCCTCCTCTTGGCTATACTAGCTCATTACATATATTTTATACAGTCCAGTTATGGAAGCTAGAACTTGGATAACCCATTTTTCCTTTTGTGGCATTTCCCTGCAAAATGGCCATTTTTTTTTAGAAGTATCCATCTGTTAGTTTAGGGTATTATTATATTACAGTACCATCTAGAGGTCCCAAATGGGATCAGGGCTATTCACAGTCAGTGTAGCCTGCAGCTGTCTTCTGGGAGAAAAAGTATACAACCTAAGGGGATCAGAGAAAGAGAAATAATTACTGTTCCTATCTCACAAATTCTGACCCTATTGTATCAATTATGTATAGAATAAGATTCACTCAGTCATTTGAGGAATACAGAGCTGCCAGGTTCGTCACTTTGGTTAGGACTATATTGTTTTTAGAGACAACCTGCTGCCCTACCCAGATTCCACCAGGAATCTACTGGATTTCTGGCTGTCTGGCAGCCATCATGAACACCCAGACAAAAAGGTTGTTGTGCAGATCAGCACCTCTCAGACACATCCAGTTACTTCCTTTGGACTGGCCAAGAGGTGTGGGAATAAGAGACAGAGCTGGGATGTGAACAGGGTCTGCTGAGTGTTAATCACAAGGCTCTCTTGCCACCTTACTGTTTGTTGGTCATAGCTACCTGAAAATGAGAAAAACATTGACTGGCAAACTTTCATCTTCTTTGTAAGGGGTTCAAATTTCTGAAAGACTTTTCATCATGTAGGATTTATGAACATATTTCTGAGAGGGTGGGTTTCCAGACCTTTAGTCCCTCACCTAAAGTAGGTTTTTCATGGGCTTCCTATGAAAATTCCACCATGCAATGTCAATGAAGGCAGCAGTACTACCAACCTGAGCTCAGGACAAATTTGGACCATGATTTAGTATTCATACATGGAGCCAGAAACCATAAGAAATTTGAAACATCTTTGCTCAGACAGGTTGTGCATTATTCTCCCAGAAGGCAACAACACAGTAGTTGGTCCTAATGAAGGTAAATTTATCCAGTAATTTTTTACATATGAACAGACCTAAATAAGCCAATTTAGGTACAGCAATACTTAACTATAAGCCCCTTTAGCTCCAGGAAGAAGACCCAGTGCATCTAAATGAGCTGACAGACCAAATGCACAGTTAATAAATAGAGTCTCTGGAAGGCAATACAAAAAGCTCATGTGTTTGTGTGGGATAATGTGAGAAGATAAAACATGCTAGCTGCAGGGCAGCAGAATATCTCAAAACTTTCTGCTTCACAACATCAGATGCTTTCAGTCGCCTGAGAATTAGAATATTAGAATATTAAAACATTACAATATAGGATATCACTGCATTGAAGCGTTGTGACTCTACACCCCAGAAACTTCCTCCAGTCTATCAGACACTCATGTCCTTGCCACATTTCTCCCTTTTGCTGAGGTTGACTTGTTGCATAGCCGAGAATGCAAAGTCACAACACCAGGAAGGATGGCAAGAGCAAGGACAATCCTGCACTAAGGGCAGAACGTGCAGCTGGGAAGGCAGAGCCCCAACCTGCCCTTAGCTCTGTGTGTCCCTTTGTTTCTTGCCCTTTTTCTGCTCTGCTAGCACAGACAGAGCCTGACAGGGTGTTTTGATGCACAGCATGGATGTGCCCTGAGAGTCTGGTGGTGCTAAAAACTGGGCAGCTTTGGCTTTCTTCTGGAACTTAAATGCACCCCTGAGCCAGGCTCTCATGGTCCAGTTCAGACAATCTAGACTTATAATATTTTTCGTAGTCAAAGTAACAGAAGTATTTATACTACAGTAGGGTTTATATGTCCTGTGCCTTGGGCTTTCTGAACTTCTTTTTTGTAGCATGTGACTGCCCAGAGCGTTGTCTGGTTCCTTCTTCTTGGATTTACATTGCCACTGAGCTGCAAAGCTCTATCTGTTTCCTAGTCAAACGCTTCACTAATCAATGCAGGATGCAATACAGGCATCAGCTCTGAAGAGATATCCTCACAGCTATAATGAACATACAAAATTATTGGCCACATGATAGAAGAAAAAAGGTTGAGTACTGAAAGAGAGGCAGAAAATATTTACTTCACTCTGTATCCCTGTTCAGGCTTTGACAGTATGCAGGACAAAACATGTCTTGGAGATATTAATTCCACATGAAAGTTTGGTCTGTCTTTTCCTTTTGTGGCAATGGAAGTTCAAGGTTTTGCAGTCTAGCATAGTGCCTCAAGCATCAGTTGAGGCTGCAACAGTTTTGAATTTTCACATTGTGACACTTTGTCTTACATGGTCTTACCTGAATCTAGTAAGAACTGTGAATGTTCAGCTCTTCTGCTACCAGATGCTTGAGTTCTCAACCCTCCTGGACCGAGTCTTGACCAATGGACTGTACTGTCTAGGGTTTTTATAAATGTAGAGGGGATTTGGTGACCTGAGAGCTGCTAAATGGCTTACATTTAATCTCATTACTGTATAGATACTAATAAGGTGTCCAAGACTGCTTAGATATTTTTTGGTCATCTGTCATTTTTCTGTCAAGGATGCAAAGTCAAGCTTTGAGCATAAAAGGAAATCTCTTCCTTCTGTCATTGGACATGAGGGTATTTGGAGCCATATGCTAAGAGTGATATATATAGGCATATATTTAAGTAACATTGCACAACTACATAACCACTCTTTTCTGTGGAGCATGGAGTGAGGGTAGGGAATGGGAGCATGAGAGATGAGAAAGGACAATAGATTCTCCATGCTGGACTAAACTCTGATCTCATAAGAGCTATGCAAAACTTTTGTGAACTTTCCTGTTAAAAGGTTGCTTTTTAAAAGAGAAAGCAATCCCTGATAGTTCCTATGGCCCAACAGCATATATTTGATTTTGATGCATCTATCTTTAATGAAAAAAGGGTGGTGCTAGACACTCGTGACCTTTGTGACTGTGGACCTAAGGTCCTAAGACCTCTGGATAGCTGAGCTAGAGGGGACTCAACTCTGTTTAAATTGCCTGTGAGAGCAAATTCCTGTGGCTGGCTTCATGCCACTGTACCTGTCCCAGTGGAGGCTAAATACTGTGTTGGATGACTGACCTACATATCATTACAGAAGAGAAATGTTCCCTGCTGCAGCTCCTGCCAAGTGTTGTAGAGCTCTGATTGGACAGATGAATGATGGCAAATGCACTCCTAATAAAGCCAATGCCATTAAGTTAGAAAATGAGGCTGCTGTCATGTATGAGTGGTGGCAGAAGCATTTCTAGCTTAACAAGGTCTGACAAGACCTCCTCAACATGCTCAAATGAAATCAATGTCAACACCTAATCAGTTAAGCAGGTAATGGATTATTTAAAAAAATTTAAACTGTAGGTGCATTAACTCATTTAGAAAGAGGGAACACGTGACTTCTACAGATAATGTAACATATTTTAACAGTTGTCACGTTTGCCAGGTTCAAGGAGAAGCTGCTTTAACCAGAAGGGCTGAGATGTGTATGGCAGCATGGCGGCAGAATGTAGGGCACGTCATGAATTTATGGACAAAGGAATTTGCGAGCTTTATCAGCCATCAGTCACTGCCATGACTGGGTTTGCATAACAGGTCGGCTCAATGAAATATACATGAACAGCATCTGTTTCTGCATTTAAGAACACAGTGTGCAATGTGAACCATCACCTACTTGAGAGAAACTGGGTGATAGGATGAGAATCCAGCACTTTAATGAGCAACAGAGGAAGTATTTGCTGTCATGTGTGGGAAGCTAGGGAAAGAGGCTGGGAGGAGTGTGCACAAACGATCTGAACTTGAGCATCCTTAGGCCCTCATGAGTTACCTAGAGAAGTTAGAACCATAGCTAGCAATCTCAGACAGGAACTGGATAACACTCCTACGCATGCAGTTACTGAAATGGATTAGAACAAACCCTTTGCCTTGGGGGTCTAGTTCCTGCTTAGGGCACAGAAATGAAGCAGGTATTTGCAAGGCACGGGCACAAAGGGTTCCCAAGTCTCTCTCTGCAGCACGTGCAATGAGTCAGTGTCAGGCCAGGCCAGTGGATTGGATGGCAAAGCCTGATACAGTGGGCCTATTCCTGTGTTCCTAAGAAAAAAAGTGGTTTAGAAAACAGCCCTGAGAATCACCACCCAGCTGGACTGGAGCTGCTGGCCCTTCTCACCTGAATAAACAGGCAATGTTCTGCACTGACCTGAATTGGCTCCTGGTCCCTCCTTCACTCCCCATCCCTAGGCTGCCCTGGTCTTCCCTGTCCAGTCTCCAGTCCCTGTGGCAGCAGTGCCAGCAACAGATCTTTTTTCCTCAGGACTCCCCACTCCCTGTAACAACCATCTCTGGACCAGAAAACCTGTGGCTTTGCTCTCACCCTGGTTTAAATGATGAGCAACTCTGCTGGAGCTGATTCAGCTGAGAAACTCAGATCTGGAGAAGGCGAAATGAGAACTGGAGGAGGCAAAACGAGAACTGCAGCCCGCACATCTTCTTTGTAGTTGTTTTTCTTCTCGCTGTTGCTACTGAGACACACTGAAGACACAAGGGGCATGAGCAATGTGTGAGCCTGAGGCCATCACGGGCGAGACCCCTGCAGGTATTAATCTGAGGTGTCTAAGTCACACAGGGACAAAGTGTCTGGAATGTGACACCTTCGCTACGCTTTAATGGATCCTCAAGTGTCATAAGGTATCATCATATCACAAAATTTGCAGTTTACTAACACACCAGGAGAATGGGAAAGTTTTTCTTCTTTAGAATCCCACTAATAATCAGTTCCCAGACGCCTGTCTATAAGGGTGTGGAACCCTCGTTGGCTGATCAGGGGCTCTGACAGCGCCTGACAGTGGAGCAGAGGCGCCTCTCCCTGCCTCGCCGTGTCGTGGCGTGCCGTGCCGTGCTGTGCCCGGAGCCGTGCCGTGCCGTGCTGTGCCCGGAGCCGTGCCGCGCCGTGCCGTGCCGTGCCGCGCCGTGCTGCGCCGTGCTGTGCCCGGAGCCGTGCCCGGAGCCGTGCCCGGAGCCGTGCCGTGCCGTGCCGTGCCGTGCCGTGCCGTGCCGTGCCGTGCCGCGCTGTGCCGTGCCCGGAGCCGTGCCGTGCCGCGCCGTGCCGTGCCGTGCCGCGCCGTGCCGTGCCGTGCCGTGCCGCGCTGTGCCGTGCCGTGCCGTGCCGTGCCGTGCCGTGCCGTGCCGTGCCGTGCCGCGCTGTGCCGTGCCCGGAGCCGTGCCGTGCCGTGCCGTGCCGTGCCGTGCCCGGAGCCGTGCCGTGCCCGGAGCCGTGCCGTGCCGTGCCGTGCCGTGCCGTGCCGTGCCGTGCCGTGCCGTGCCGCGCCGTGCCGTGCCCGCCCGTGGCCAGCAGGTGGCGCTGCGGGCCCGGCCTGGCCCCGCGCCGCCCGCAGGGAGCGCCCGCGGCGGGAGCGCCGGACGGACCCGGGCGGGACAGCGCGCCGGGACACCGCGCTGCCACCGGGACACCGCGCTGCCACCGGCACCCCGCCCGGTCGGGACACGGGCTGACCCCGCGGGTCCCGAATAGGTGACGGAGAAGCGTTTGCGGAGCGATCCTCGCGGCCGCGCGTGTGGCTCCGTGTGAGGCCCTGCGGCTGTAAAGGGGCTGAGGGGGAGCGGAACGCCGCGGCCCGGAGGGGTCTCCTGGAGGCGGCAATGCTACGGCTCCAGGCAGCGCCAGAATCCTGGCACCGGTTCTCTCTTCCCAAAGCTACAGCTGGAAACTGCGGAGTAGCTCCCGACCCGCGGGACCCCAGCGCAGAGCAGGCCGAGCGAGAGGCAGCTGGGGCCGGCAGGAGCCCCGCTGTAGGGGAATGGCCTGGGGAACAGCTCCACGGCTGCAGGTTCCAGGGCTAACACCGGCGTGGCGACTGATGGCCCTTGTTGGCGTCCTTGGGGAAGTGGAGAAGGGGGCAGACTCTGCCGCTGGTGGCCCAGGCCCCCTGACCGTGTGCTGGGAACTCAGAGCAGCTGCACAGGAGGCAAGCAGGAGAGGCTCATGAGAGAGCCTATCGACCAGTCTGACCTGCAACTGTGGCAAGTGGACTGCTATATTTTATGGCAGCTGAAGAAATTAAGTGTATTTTTGTCAAAAGATAGAAAGTGAAGGTGCTAGAGGAGAAGAGATTAGTTTTTGGTACTAGTAAAGACCATTTTTTTCCTAAAATGTGGTTGATTGGTGCAGAATTGATGTCTCCACTGACACACAAGCCAAACTGAAGATTTGGTTTACTTTGCTTTTGATGCCTAGATTTCATAGTTCCAGACTCCATTCAAATCTTCTGCAAGTACCCTGCTTGTCATCAGCACTTCTCCCTTCTTTCTAATCTATGATTTCTACCTATAACTCCAGGAGGCTTCTCCTAGCCTACTATAAATGAGATGTTTAGAGTCATGTCATTTTGAAATCAGTACATGAAGAGATAAACCTCTGATGTTGGGAGGAACAGGATCAGATACTCACAAAAAAAAATACAGGTCTCATCGAGAATTTGTTCCCCTTCTTTCCCCAGGAAGTTGGCCTTTCTTGATTAAATGATTCTGTACTTTCAGATAGCAAAATATTTTTATTGTGAATTCCTCTTAGTTTTGACCACAAAGTTTTCCACTCTGAGGTTGCCTTGCTGACTGTATGCAACCTGCCATGGATGTGCATCCAACCCAAACCTTGTCCTGGAAGCTCCAAGGGTCTTATCCTCAATATGGCATTAGTCATGTGGGGGGGAAGTGCTGAAATCCTCTAGGAAAAACAATGACAAGGAGTGGCCCACAGCAAAACAATTCATTCAGCCAACACACTCTGTTCCTTTCTTGAGCTCCAACTGTTCCAGGAAGGGAAAAAAAAAAAGAAAAAAAGAAAAAAAAGAGCGAGAGAGAAATTACTTGTTTGGGAGTGCACTAAGTTAATTATTCCACATGACAACTTTCCCTCACTGCTGTCACCCTTCCTGGATCCTCCTCACACTTGGGGCTTAAAGTTAGTCCTTGTTTTATACTACATGTGCAATAAATTAATGATTTCAGGGAAGCATTGGACCTCTTTTACATGTGCAAATTGATTACAACAGGGTTGTCAAGAAAAAATCCTGACATGAAAAACTAATCATTCATTTTCCTATTTAATCACAAAACTGGATGTTGAAAGAGATACAATATGTGCAGGTTATTAGACAGTTGCATATTAAAAGCTTACCTGGAAATTAATTTTAAATTCCTGAGAGAATGCATGAACTTGCAAAGGTGCCTGAATGGCTCAAAAAAAATAAAAACCATCAGGGTTAATGGTAGTGTATCAAAAAAAGAAAGGAGTATTTAGTGAGACATCTTTGACATCTTCATTAACAATCAGAGAGAATACAATGCATATCACTGACACTTTGAAATGACACTAGGTTAGGAAATGTTGCTGAATTGAGAATGAAGCAAAGAAATACAGAAAGGAAAAACTGGGGAAAAACTAACTGTATTGAATTTGTCTGAGGGAAAAAAAAAAACAAAAAAAACCAAAAAAAACCCAGCATAAAGATGTCTATGAAAAGTAATTAATAAATAGTAAAAATAAGGCGAGCTAGTGAATGTTGGGGTGGATATCCCCCTTCATTTCATTGCTGTACAAGTCCAAGCTGTGGTGTGGTAACTGATTTAGATGTTTGTTTATCTCATAAGAGAGTTGAAATAGCTCTCATGTGATGCCACTCCACTGCCAGGTTATGTTAAATTCAGGACAGTATTATTTGAACTGTAGGTACAAACTGGCAAAATTTTGGGGAAAATCAACAGAAGCAGTCTGAGATGTAGCAAAGAGATGGGTCTGAATTTGTACAACACCACGTAAAATATAAGACATATTTAAGGGGATTTATTCTTCAGCAGGGTCAAATCAGGATATGTGTCCTTTCCTTAGTAAAGACAGAGAAGTGTAAAATATCCCATATGGATAGAACAGATACCTATACAGTTTTCAAGGCTGTGCCAACAAGACTCACAATCCAAGCACTGGACACTATTTCTTCTAGAGTTCATTATACCTTCTGTTTATGGGTGCCTCCTGTCTAATTTTGGAGGTGGACAGTTCCATCACTGATGACACTGAAACATAAAGTATAAGTTTACAACAGGGGACTTCAGTCTGAATTACATGCAATAAAATGAGAGTGGCTAAACAAATTCTCCTCAGATCCATATTTGTTTCCAGAAGGAATAATTCTATCAATAAATAAAAGGAAACGAGCACCCGTTAGAGACCATGTGCATCAACTGCAAGATTTTTTCATCACAGAAACAATGACTTACTGACAGCATTTTGCCAGTGAAACTCTGCCCAAATCACCATTTCTTTGGAAGAACGGGCTCTGATGAAATGTTAACTGTACACTGTGTCATGTCCTGTCAGATCACAAAACCTGCACTATTACTGCATTGTGGTAGAGACTGCTGATGGTAGTGAAAGGTAAAACACAGGGTTTTGGCTTTGCAGTGTGAGAGAACAAAGCTGTGTAATTAATAGCAGCATTCTTCAGGGGTCACAGCAATGCCAGCCTCAATGGACAACACTGAACTTGATGGGCAGAGGGGGCAAGACTTGATGAAGCACACGGGAAAATGTGTCAGTGACACTTCCAACTGTCTTTTCTCAGATGCTCAGGGAATTTGTAAGGCTCTTTTGGCTGAGAGTTTTCATCTACAAGTGAGTCTTAAAAGGTGTTTGAGATAACACTGGGCTATCAGGAGATTGGAATTCCAGGCTTGTTAGCCAGTTCCCTGTCCCAGATTGCTCAGCTGTAAAATGCTTATGCTGCTTTTGCTTACAGGTGCCTGTAGCCGTACCAGTATCCTGAAGCACACAGGTCACACTGTGTGTTCTTCTTGCTGACCTTCACTCTGTAATGGACAGTCAGATTAGCAGTCTTACCTGTTTTGAAGAGTTGAGTGTGGGTTCTCAGAAATATTTTGTCTCCTTTTTTTTTTTAAGCATTGTCAATTAGGTCTCCACATCTAACAAAAAAAACCCCAAACAACACACTGCATTTGCAAATCTGCCATTTCAACACAACCATAGATGAAATGCAGCACTGCCTTCCACCACCCATTTCAACTGGATAAAACTTACCTGTTTGTAAATGACAGAAGAAGATTTAAGAAATATCAGTGTCACTGACCTGCTTGTACACAGTGATTTTGTTTCTGGTTGAATGTAACCAGAGACTAGATACAGTTGCCACAAAGTTAAAAGGTGAGATTAATTGCTATTATGCCATAAATAAATGCTGAGTTCTATAAGCTCTATCTGGCTTCTGTCCTCACTTCTTCCCCTCTGGTCTTCCCCAGCCAGTACTGCTGCACCAGCTGGAGATGCCAGTGATTTACACCTGAGCAGGAAGCACCGGGACCAGCAAACACAGGTTTCCAAGTCAGTGTTTGAGAAATACACACAAATGTAGAAACTCTTCCCACCTACCCAGCTTTATTCACTCCTTGGACAGCAGGGATTTGCAAGAAATGAGGAAACATTAATTATGACAATGTCTCTTCTGGACATACATAAACACAAGCAAATTTTGCAGATGAAATGTCAGTGAGTGCTGGTGGCAGTGGGTCCATGTGCAGGTGTTGGTGGATAAAACCCAGCCACCCATGTGCTCCTCCCTGTGGCCTCCTCTCCTCACTTCCCTGGGCTCTGCTCTGGTTGCTGGGTCACTGATGGTGCTGCAGTGCTGACTCGCTGACACCATTTCATTTCTGCATGACACAACAAAACAGGCCTCGGAGATTCCTTTATAATGCCACAGATAGACGTAAACAGATGCTCCAAACAGATGTAATCAAACACAGATGTGATCTGAAGAGTCCCAGGCGGGCTCTGGGGTCCAGCCAAACTGTACGAGCACAGAGTGACAGCAAGCTGAAACTGCAGCGAGGGGCTCACCTTTCCCCCCTGCCGAAGCTGGCTGAGCAGAGAGAGGCAGGTATGGCAGATACGAACATGCACCAGCTGCTGGGGAACAGCTGGGGGCAGCCAGGCTGCAGGAGAGACCCATCATCTTCCAGCAGTGCCTGCCCCTGCCCGGTGCTGGATGTATGGCTGTCCTTGGAGGATTTGGTAGTAGATGGCTTTGTCATAAGTCAGCAGTTTTCATTACCAGAATCTGCCCAAACAGCCAAAGGGACTGCATCCAAAGAGACCCTGACTCTTTCGTTTTAGTTGGTGGTGAGTGGCAAAGGGTGGATGCGTTTTCTCTAACTTGCAGAGGGCATTGAAGACATTCCTACTCACATAAAACCACTTGTCCTGGGGCATATTCATTGAAGGGAGGTTGGGGAGACTGCAGAGTGAAGAAAGTAGGGGAGTTAATGCCAGAAATGAAGAATGGGGAGTGTGGGTCTTTCTTTTCATGTCATCGTGTCTGGTGCTGCTACTGGGGCTCCATTGACTCCCTGCATCTCCTTATACATTTGCTGAAGGATTATGGGGAAGACAGGTTAGAGGGCAAACAGTGACAAAAATAATGGGTTTGTGTAAGAGTGGTGCCACCTAGAGCAAGTCCCAAACTGGAGGTGAGTACCTGGGGGGAGAGGGTAGAGAGAGTTGGACCCATTTCAGGGAAATTTTTACCAAATAATTTCTTCATTTAGGACCATAGAATACGGGGGTGGAAAAATCCTCGAGATGCAGTTATCTAAGCAAAGGCAATGTGTATTTCTATGAGGAAGAATTAATAATTTCTAAAATTGACTCATGCTATGAGATTGATCCAAAGTCCATGGAAAAACTCTGACTGACCTCACAGCTCCTTGGGGTGTAGGTGGGAACTTTGCCACTGTCTTCAAAAAGAACAAGGCCAGGCTTTAGCCCCTGGCTGAAAAACAAATCAAGGAAAAGACACAAATCCTTTTCAAATACTTTAGAAATAATTATTATTTTAATTTCTGTAGCTATACTGTTACTAATAACATTAAGCACCCATGAATCTATGTTTTAAAGCATATTGTACCTAAATAGAAATTGTACACATATCCTCTTACATGTTTGTTGGACATGAGTCACTTAATAGAAAAAGTAGCCATAGAGATTGTAGAGACTGAAAGTAACATGTTAAATAGCACCTTTGAGTCCTTCAGATTTAGTATAAACTGTTTTCTGCTTAGTGCAAATGACTGCATTTAAGAATAGCTATTTTACTTAACTTCTCTTACAGAAATGAGCTGGGTGACAGTAGCTATGATTTCAGCAGACCAGGCAGGTGGAGATTTTTTTCAAAAGCTTATACTAATAAATTGATGACAATACAAAAAGTATTTATCGGAAATATTTGATATTTGTCAAAGTCCATATCACCTGCAGAAAAAGGAATTAGAATTTTAACAAGCTTTCTATTTAAAAACCTCATAAGATATTGAAATGGTAGAAAAATTTTGGAGACGTCTTTTGAAATGAAGTAGTGATTCTAAATTTGGATTCAGATTAATATACAGTGCGTACACACAGAAAGATTTTTAGAAAGAGGCTGAGATTGTGTTCATGGTTATGCAAACAAATAAAAAATAGATTGATATTTGCAACACCTTCTGAGATTTTTGTCTATGTCCCGTTTCTTTAACTTCTTTTAGATTTTCCATACCTAAAAATAGGTGACACCAAACTAAACTGGTTTTGACCCCAGCTGCCCTTGCTACCAAAACCGTCCTCGGAAAGCACTAACTTTCACCGGCTCCACATTCATCT
This sequence comes from Passer domesticus, assembly GCF_036417665.1. NCBI lineage: Eukaryota > Metazoa > Chordata > Aves > Passeriformes > Passeridae > Passer > Passer domesticus. The sequence continues at coordinate 94,299,433 of NC_087476.1, forward strand.
CGGGATGATTTGAGCATGTGGTTTGCGTTCAAGAATGCCCTGTAAATATAAACAACTATTACTACTGGAGTACATTTAATGACAAAAATGTGCTAATGCCGCGCTGACGACATTCGCCCTGGAATTACATTCCTTATAAGGGCGATGCTGCTGGGCCCGGCCGGGCGGGCTGCGGGGCGGCCCCTGCCGCACTACCGTGTCCATCCCCTCATCTTTGTCCGCGGTAAAATAACCTAAGGCAAAGGTGTGTGCCCCCACCCTCCGAGGTACCCCCTCCCAGCGCCCTGCTGGCACGCTCATCGGCGGTGCCCCACGGTCGGTGACACGGAACACGGGGAAAAGTGAGAGCAAACCCGCCTCTCACCCTACTCCTCCAAACTGTGAAGAAATGATAAAAGCTTTTTGGGAAAAATAATAAAATAAGAAATCCGCGGCCCGTCGCCGCCGCAGGACCGAGAAGGGCAGCTCGGGCAGCGCCCACGGGTGTGCGGACAGCGGCCACGCGTGTGCCGAGCCTCGGTGCTGTCCTTCCCTCGCCCAGCTCGCAGGGCAGAGCCGGGTGCGGGATGGCCCCCCGGGCGGCTTTTGGGGTCAGAACCCGTGGTCGGTCTTGGCAGCCCCCACAGCGAGGTCCGAGCGGTGACACAGAAGGGCCGGGGAGGGCCCTCCCGTCCAGCTCCCGGGTTAGTGCAAATGGGAGGCACCCGCCCACCGAGGACCTGTTTTTAATTAGGCGCGGTAATGACCTTCTCCTCGGCCGGGGGAGGCGAGTCAAGTGCTTTTGCACTCCTGGCCGCCAGCCTGCCTTCGACGATGGCTTTGCCCGAATCGCTCTGAAAGTTGCGGCAACAGAAGGGTTAAAAAAGCCCCCGGAGCCCCGGTGGCCGGAGGGGACCCCGCCGCGTCACCGACCCCCGATGGTCCCACCGGCAGCGGGCTGCGGCGGAGCGGGGGACGGGCGGGCCCCTGTGCCCCACGTCTTTGCCTGTCACCCCGATGCCGCTTCAGGGCGCAGATCCCTCTCCTTCTGTCTCTCACATCACCCGAAATGACAGAGAAGAACAACGGGTTTGTTCTCTTGTTTTCCCATTTCGAGGGAAAATTCCACTTTTCCTGGCGTTAACAGTTCCTTCTCCCCCTTCTACGTCTTCCCTGATGGAAAAAGAAGAATCCCGGCGAGGCCCCTGGGCCGGCCGGAGGCAGACGGGTGGGTTACGGCAAGGCCGCTGCCGCCGCTCGGGGCTGGCGGTCCCCTCAGGGGCAGCCCCCGCCGATGTCCCCGCCGATGTCCCCTGCCTCAGACCCGCCCCTGGCCCGGGCATGCCGGCGTTCGCCCGGCCACCGAGCGCCGCAGCTAGAGCTTGTCCCTGATGCTTGCGCAGCACACAAGCTGCTTCGGGAGGTGCCCAGGGCTTGAGGAGCGAGTGGGGATCCCGCACCCGGGCGGGTTAAGCGGGGCCACGGCAGCGGCCGGGACCTGCCCCCGCCAACATCCAACCGGCACGCGGGGCTTTGTCGGCTCGATTGGCCCCTCTGAGGGGGCATCTTTCGAGAACTGCAAAGAAAATACTGTCTTGCAGTCACTATAATCCACGGTTTTCATTTACTATTATTCAATCAGGATTTATCTCTGTTTTTTTAGGAGGCTACTTTTCCAGGGCTGTTACTCGATACTGATCCATTAAATCATTCCAGCTGAGAGATTAAATGTATGATTTGCAACCAGCTGGATTTCTTAAATGGTGTCTTCGCCTCCCTTCAGAGTATGAGCAGACCCGACGAGAAAACACTTTGCTTTGGCATGGAAACTCGCGCATTTGCCCGAAAATTACCACACGGAGTTCATTCAATGCCAACAGTATTCTCTTCCTTTCTCTTCACTGGATTAGATTTCCCCCAGCCATAAAATGACTCCAAAAGCAGATACCATCGAAATGGCAACGCATGCCAAGCGAGCGGGTAGGCAGCAGGCTGAAGCCTTCCCTGGCTCTCTGCGCCTCTCGGGGCTGCCCGGCTCCGGCGAGCCCCTTCAAGCAGCGGCGGCCCCGGGGAGGGGGAGTCGGGGCGCGGCTGGGCACTGACGGGGGGCTGCGATCCCCCCGCCCCGCAACCCTCGGGCCGATCGCAGGGACATTCTGCGCCCTCGCGGGGTGGCGGGGATCAAGGGCAGGCTGGCGACGCTACGTGCCACGGACAGAGCTCCCCGTTGTGCCCCAGCGGGGCGATGCGGAGGAAGGAGTGACCCCTTCCCACTGACACTAGGCCAGGTAATAAATACACTCGATTTAGGGTAATTACGGGAGAGCGACTGGCTGCCCTCCACCTACGGAGATCCCCCGCGGGGACGGCATCTCGGAGACGGGCCATCAGATCTCAAATACCCGATACTGTGGGAAACACTGTCGCTTTGGCTATGCCAGTCTCGCCCGAGAAAGAATAAAGAAAAAGACTCCTCCAAGCTAAAAGGGATCTGGGGCTTTTTCTCCCACCGAAACCATACCGTAGAGACACCACACCTGGGGGGTTTGCCTCACTTATGGGGGAGAAAGAATTTTCTGGGCACGTTCGGGGAGACGGAGCCGGATCCGCACACACCCGCAGCAGCGGCAGAGCCCCGTGTCAGTCAGCGGCTCCTCTTCCCTCTGACCGCCTTGGTTTCTGCTAAAAGTGCCACTGAGGTGGGATCATCCACTAACTGGGGGAAGCAGCGAGGTGACCTGCTCAGGGACAAACCCCAATGCCACGCCACTCTCTCCGCGGCTACCCGTGGGGCCGCGCCGCCCGGCTCCGCGCCCCACTCAGCGCTGCCAACGCGTCTCTGCCCCACGTCTGGTTTCCTTTGGATCCGGGAGGTGTCCTAAGCCTCCTGACTTTCCAGTTGCTGATATTTTTGTTGGGTGTGCGCTTGACACTCTCTTAAGAACGGTGTCCCAAACTGTTCATAATTTTTCTATGTCCCCTCCTTTCCCCAGCCCAGCCGTGGCCTCGCTCGGTGCGCGGCGCAGCGCGCTGCGGATGCTGGCCCCGAGCACTGGGCTCGTGTCTAACCGAGTATGTCACAGAACGGAGAGAAACCCAGCCGTCCGTGGCCCCGCAGCACCGGGGAGCCCCGTTCACCGGCTCCGGGAGCCCCTGTGCCCAGGGGAGGCCGTGCCCTTCCCCGCTCCCCCGGCTTGGCGTCGGGCGGCGAGGCGGAGCGGGCCAAGTCCTTGTGAAGGACAGCGTGTCCCCACGGGGCGCGGGTCCACCCGCTGCCGAGGGGGCCACTTCCCCCGGGACACCTGCCGCCGGCGTGTCCAAAGCGCCGGGCAAAAGCCGGGCCCCGCAGCGGGGACAGCAGATGCTCACCTTCCGGAGGAGGTGGGAAAGAAAGGGAGGAAAAGTGGGGAGCGGGATCAGATGTCCCGTCGGAGCCTGCCCGCGCCGTGTTCGGCTCCGTGGACAGGGTGGTCGGGGCTCGGAACTTTACTGCTAAAGTGCTTTCTGATCTAGTTCCCTGCCCTCCCCCTCGACCTCCAGCACGACTACATCTCTCTGGAACGGCGCGGCTGGGAGTATCTCTGCCCAGACCCAAACTCCTGCCCGACTAGAAATCGCTCTTCCAATATATTTCATTGGAATTTGTCCAACTTTGCAGAAAACTGTAGACTTGATAAAGTCCCTCTTTATAACTCTTCACACACCCCGGTTTTTTCCTTCCTCCGTGTTGCCAGTCAGTCTTGCCTGGGTTGACACCCAGACGAGCTCCTGGCAGTCACTTTTCAGACTCAGATGTTCGCCTCACACGCGTTAGCTCCCAATGCTGCCTCGGTTTTCACGCTGCAGCCTATTGTTGGAGAGCGGGGCAAAGCAAATGAATATTCCTGATGAAGGTAGCTTTCAACGGATTCTTTACAAAATCTATTCCCCCTTCCTCCCTCCCACCCCCTGGGTACACACGCACCATACCGAGGTTTGCATTTTTCATGGCGGGACAAGTAAGTCTATAAAAGGCATGTTTGTTTTTCCTGGCTGTTTCAAATATGTATTTCCTGGAGGACTTCGCATCTGATGGGGTCATCAGAAGCACATGTGCGATTTTCATCTTTCCAAGTGATCTCTCCTACCGTCCTTTCCTTACCAGCACTGTATGCTGATTTGACATTTTACCTGTTTGTCTGCCTTATTTCCACTAAACCAGCCTCTCCGTCCCAGACCCATGGTGAGGTCCCAATTTGTTTCGGTGCGTCTGACTTGGTTTTGTTTGTTTGTGTTTTGGTTTTATTGTTGTTTGGTTGTTTTCTTTCTTTCTTTTTTTTTTTTTGGGGGGGGGGGTGGTGTTTAAAAGTAGCTATTTTTTTCCCTACAAGGCTTGGGCTGGAGGTGGTTTGCCGGCCAGCTGCCCACGGGACACCGAATAAAGGTGGATCTGATATCATCCCTGAAGATGGAGTGTTCGTACCCAAACAGGGGGGAAAAAAATATTAAAAAAAAAAAAAAAAGAAAAAGAAGAAAAAAGTCGTTAATAAACGATCCCCTCCTCCTGTTTATTTGAATAGTAAGGAGATGGACCTTCTTCCCGAGCAAGGAGGCGCCTCCTCGATGCACGGAGGGGAAGCTTTGAGCACCGCTCCCCGCAGTAAAATAGGAAGAAGGTTATCCCACAGCCCAGCTCCGAGGTTTATGTATTTTTTCCAAATCCCAGAGCTACTCTCCTTCAGACAAAACCCTCACCTTTTCCTTGTGTACTGAAGCACTGAAAGTTCCCTTCAGTATATTTTTCTTGGCTGCCTGAGCCTCAGCGTTTTGATTCACTAAGCAGAAGTTAAAGAAATCTGCAGTTAGGGCCAGTGCCCAGTGTTTTCATCGCCACCCTCCTACATTATTTGTCATGCTCAAGTGAGGGTTTGTTCAAGGCAAAAGCCTGCTTGCTCATACTGGGCTGCATTTGTTTCTCCTAAAGAAGGCAAGAGATTTTGTTTCCGGGTCTGGTAACAGGAGCTCCAGTGCCTTACACAAACACGGCTGGGCAGGCAGGGGCACTCCCAAGGCTTTTGGTTCCGGGGCTGCAGCAGCCCCCCTCAAACACACTGAGATAGTGGTTAGGCCCAAATGCTGCACCAGGTCTGGGGAGAAGAGGCAAAGGATCTTTCTCTGGGGTAGCTCACAAAAATATGCCAAGCGGGCGACTACTCTCTTGTAGATCACATCGATTGTCTCCAAAATGGCTTATAATATCCAAAGGAAAATGCAGCCACTCAGCCTTGTAGATGAGAGTCCTGATTACCCCCAAGAGCCTGGAAGGGCTCGCAGATGGAAGGTGTTCAACCAGCAAGCTTTGGCATACGCTCTCCTAGTCAAAGGAAAGGCTCTTCGTCCTATAATCTTGCTACCTGTTCCCAGAGAAGTGGCAGAATTTGTGCCACATATCCAGCAGCCTGTCGGGATGCTCTCTCATAGCATCCATCAGTATTTCCCCGTCAGAGTGATGAGCTGCGCCTTGTCAGGAAGGACAGAACTATCTTCTGTCTCAAACGAGCTATTTCTCTCATGGCTCTCCTCAGTACAGCACCGTGTCCGTGAACGCTCACACAATAAAACACCCAGAAAAAACCCTCTGCCCTAGCACATGTGAATATTCAGCACCCTGTTATCTAAAGGACTGACTCCATTTACATTTCGGGGGCCGCAAATGCTGAATGCATTGTGTAATTTGGTAATACTATATTTTTAGGTCAATCACTGTATATATATATTTTACATATACACATACGTAGATATATATGGGTGTGTATGTACACATAGGTATGTGTGTGTTCCCATATGAGAGAGAGAATGCCGTTCTTCCCAAATTGTCCAAGCTATAGAGGATCTGCCGTGCAGTTTGCCTGCCACATCCTGGCCTCAGTGCGAGGGTAGCTAGGAGAAGTTTCATGGATAAAATCTACCGGAACCGAACCATCTTTTTATTTATGCCCTGAGACCCATGCGGGTACCCCAGGAACAGCCATCCCTGAGATATGTCCCATGTAACCTAATGCTAGTGAATCATAACTAATCTGTTTAAAACCAAGGATTAGTCACGTCAGTTTCGGCATATTCCTCTATCGGGAACTTTTTTTTGTGCGTGGAAAATTGGAAGGATTTGGGCTAATTTACCAAACATCAGTACTAAGGCAAGTACGGTCTGATAAAATGAGTCTTAACATGTTCAGGGTTTCAGGTTGCATTACACACGTCCCATCATAGGGGCTTTGAGCTGTGTGCATCCTTAATGCCAGATTGACCTGCAGAATTTTTTTCTTACTGCGTGATTTCTGTTTCTAGCCATCTTTAAGTGGCTTCAGCGACTTGCCGTCTTTAAATTCATCCATATATAAGTGATCCTCACTGAAATGTACATGAGTTTTCACAGACCCCATTCTCTCAAAGGGTCTTTCTCACCGTGTCAGCTCTTCATTTACTTTCCCCGATCGAATTCTGCCTCCTCTGTGCAATATGACCTTTTATTAATCACGTAAACCCCATCCTGTTTTCATACTGCCTCTTTAAATATTCCCCATCTTGGCTTTACTCTTTCTTATTTTTTCTTTCTCCAGCGGGCAAAGCTTTAAGGCTTTATTTCGATTTCGAGGCCATGTTTTATTAACCCAGACATTCTGTTTTCCTTCCCAAACTCATTTCTATCTAAAAAATACAAAATAATTAACTATCCAATTAATTAATTCTTTGCCATATCGCACCACTGTGCGTGTTATTTTACAGAGAGCAGAGATTTTCTGTAGCTCTAGGAAGCAGTGGTTCCTCTATTTGCAAAATGTTTATTTTCAAAGAATTAAAATCCATAGCTAAAATTATTAGATGCCTCTCAGCGGAAATAACAGGATCCTCTGTTTAGACCCTAATGCACGTAAGGTCACACTGGTACGCTCCCACAGCACAGGCATCAGCGCATCATCTCTGCTGCTGAGAAAATCGCCCCTAAGTGCAGAAGCGGGGGAAGCATAAACCCGAATATATCACGTTGTCTCCGATAAAATATTGCACCCCGCTGCACCCCAGCAAAACGAGAAAACTGGGTTTACAGCCGCGGCTAAGGGAGAGCTTTTTTCGGAGACCGAGCCTCCCCATCACCGGCATCCATACACTCCCTTCTATAGACTTTTAACGGGACCTCAGAGAAATGTGCTTTTAGCGGACACCCGCAAACGCACAGAGGCGCTAATCCAGACCCAGATTACATCAAATTAGGACACTGCCCGCACAATACTCCCACTGATTGAAATTTCAGCCAGCATCTGAAACCTGGACACGATCTTTGCTGGTCTACACATTTTTTTATGTCGCTTGAAGTCAAATCGTTTTCTGGGTTTATTTTTCACAAGAAAATCATTCCAAAGAAGATTAAAATAGACCAAAAATGAAAATATAAAGCTGTTTGTAAGTTCTGAGAACATTTTAAGCTCATAACACATTCGGCTTCTAGCAAAGACGAACAGCGAGGGTGCAAGTGCAGAGTCCTGAGCTCTTTTAACGGGGCGAACTGGAAAGCAACCTGCCTGTCTCTTTGGCCACCCGGTGCTTACAGGAAAGGAAATTAAAAAGAGAGAAAGAAAAAGAAGAGAAATAGAGAATCCCTTTCGCAGCATCCCGCAGGGGCCGGATAGGCGTTTGCAGCCCAGCCGTGCTGGCCCCGGAGCGGGGTCTGGCCACCCTCGGTTTGCCCACCCGCCTTCGGGACGCGGAGGGGGGAAGAGGGGGCAGCTTTTTGCCGGGGCAGGCGAGCACGGGGGCAGAAAAGCCCGAGGTCGTGCCCTCGGGGAGCAGGTGGGCGACCTCTCCGCTTCCCTTGAGGCCCGCACCGCCCGTCCTTCCCCGTGCCCTGGCTCTCCGCTCCCGCAAGGTGACTTCGGCTGCCCGCGGCGTTCGGCGCTTCCCCGGACGGGCCGGGAAGGGTCCCGGCGTGCCCGGAACAAACCGGGCAGGGTGGCGGGGCTCTGGCCACCCGGCACCGCCTCCCCCGGCGTCCCCACCAGGACGCCCGCTCTGCTCCGCTCGGGACTGAGCCCGAAAACACCCCGCGGGCGAGTGAAGCGACCATACACCGAGCTGGATTTCTAAATTTTATTATAAAATAAAAGCAGAAATATTTTCCAAAGAATGTATTCACATAATATAAACAATAAACAAAACTAAAGTGAGTGACTTGCGGTTGATACTGTCGTTTAGGTCTAAACTTGAGCAGCAATTCCTGTTTTCTTTTTAAAGCCCACTCCAGCCCGCGTCGCACACCGAGGGGAAAATCTACCTCTGCCTTCCTTCGGGCCGGAGCCGGGCCATCATTTCCTTTCCCACCCAGCAAATGGCGAAAGCACCACATGGACAAGGCCAAAGAAGCTGTTTCTGCATAGCATCAGCTACAAGAAGGTTACAGAGTCTGCCTAGAGCGCGTGTTGCTGCTATATCTTGACTACAACTTTTGTATTCTTAGTTGAAATTGTACATCGTACACCTGCCACGGATACATAACTACAATAGAATAACGGGAGCGATGTGTAACTTTCAAACAGGCATGGCAAGAGCAGCCTTGCGTTCCCCTTTCTTCCCCACCCCCCCAAAAAAATAAAAATATTACGATGTGCCTCTTCCCACACAGACCGGCCCGATCGAGTGACAACACTGAGAGATTTGTGAAGTTAAGGCTGGAATGAGCTGCTACACCGATCAGCCTTACAGCCTGCCGTGAAAATCACGGCTCCTGTCCAACAGTCCTTACACGCCTGAAAACGCCTGCAAGCAACCCTTAAGGCTTTTCACAATATCAGCTACCCACAGCGGAGTCCTCTACCTTGCAAACCTGCAGCCAGCCTGCTGCCAAAGGGCACAACACTTCCACTAAGGTGTTTGTCATTGCTTTCAAAGTCCCTGGTAAGATTAAGGAAAAAAAAAATAATAGGAAAAATTGAGGAAAGGAGGGCTGGTGCGAAGGAGTGAGCGTGTACAGGGTTTTAAGAGCCCAGATCGACCAAGTTAGATGACATGGGGTTGAGAATGGAGTCCTGCAAGCTGTGGTGGTGCATGGGGTCGGCGCTGGGCACGGGGATGGCGCTGGGGCCCTGGGGGTGGCCCAGGCCGTGCAGGGGCTGCAGCCCGGGGTTGGAGCTGAGCAGCAGAGCGGGGCTGGAGGAGGTGTGATCCGGGGTCCCTGACGGCGTCTTCTCGTCCTCTGAGCTCCCCAAAACTGTCTTATTCCCGTTCATTGACGCCGAGAGCGGGTTGTGGCTGTTGGAGTTGGAATTCTCGTTGTTTTCCCTATAGGAAACACAAAAGAGGGATGGAAATCACCATGTGGCCGTCGCTCCGGGGTGCGCGCCGCGGGAGCGGGGGAGGTGGGAGCTGGCTCCGGGGAGCAGCGAGCGGAGGGGACTGCAAAAACTGTAGGTTTAAAAACTCTGCCAACCTCCAAGGCCTCTTCATCTGGCACTTAGGTCTAAGGTCCGCTGAGCTTGTAAACAGTCTCCCACCAGCCCAGCGGAAAGTGTCACTTTGCCAAACCGTAATTTTCTGCCTCCAAAGAGTTTGCACAGCGTGAGGAGGGGGGCGGAAGGGAAGGGAGGAAGACTTTATAAAAAAAAAAACCCAAACCAAAACAAAACTAAAAAAGCAAAACTTTTAAACTTTAAAACTGTTCTAGGAGCTGAAGAGATGTTCAGCCATGATTTCTCCTGAGAAGGCCGAAGCCCGGAGAGCTGCAAGCTCTCCAAGGACGGCTCCGTGCAGCAGAACAGCTTCCCGGGCTCACATCAGGAAGGAAAGTCTTTTGCTTAAGTAACTGGACATGGTTTTTCCCCCCTCGCCCTGAGCTTCAAGCTCAAAACGTAGCCCAATATGGACGATAAGGAAAGCGAACAGAGTTAACCCGCTGCTTTCCTGGCCCTCTCAGGAAATGGTCCGCGTGCCCGCCGCTCCTCCGTGCCCTCCTGGTGCACGGGGTGGCTCTCGCACGGCCCCGCGGCGGGGGCAGCCCGCACCGCCCGTGCGCCTGCCGACAAAGGCTCGGAAAGGCAGGACATAGTTTCGAAATTCAGCACCGGGTAAATACCGAGGAATCGCTGGAGGCGGGCCAAGCCCTAGCATATATATCTATATATTTATATAGCTATATATGGGGTTTTTTTTCGGTAATGTGAGTGACAAGAAGGGGTCGCGGTTGCCGTCTAGGCAAGGCTTACGCGGCCTGCATAGCCCTCGTAGAAATACTTTAGACACCGTTCTGCCTGAAATACTGAAGGCAGTACAAGGCTATTTAAAAGCTTCTGCGGAAGTTTTGTAACACGCTATCTGGCAGAGGGGCCTTATCCTGCAGGATTTGGTCGAGAGAAGTTAAGCTATTGCACTGACGGGTTTTCCTCACTAAGGGCTGCATGATGTGGCTGGAGACACTTAGTGCCAAAAAAATAAAAATAGACAAGAAAGCTCTGTTTGAACAGGTTTCCTTGAGTGGATGGCAATCCCATGAACGGTCTGTTTTCCAACGCCTGGAGTGTAATATAAGGTTGAGTGTATTTCTCAATGTCAAAAATATTATTTGTCTCTGGAGACCTTTAAAGTTTGATTCCTCGGGAAAAAAAAAAAGAAAAAGGAATGGAATAAGTGTAACCTTCATTTCCTCTGGATATTTGAAGGTGAGTCCCTGCTATCAGCAATAAAAAGGATCTCTAACATCTCGTAAAACCAACACTTGTGAGGATTTGAAGGAAAATTAAGGCGCTAGCACAGTTTCGGGAAATGAATAGAGCAAATCTGTGCCCGAATCTGCCGGGCTGCACAGCAGTGCGGCGCGGCGCTGCCCGTTTCCAAAACACGGTTGGCAGAAACCAAAGATAGAGAAAATTCTCCTCGGAGGCACGGATCTACAGGATTCTGATCCACTAATTTACCGCGCAGATCGTACGATCATACGATTGCCTGTACGGACCGGGCAGTTCAGTGAGCTAGTGAACGCAGTAAGAGACCCTTTTTACTTCTTCGACTGTCTTCCTAAGGCACAGTTCTGCTGATGGAAAAATCATCCCGAATAGCCAGGGATGTAGGCATTAACCTCTTCCTGGCGATTAATGGTCCCTTCACTCCACTTAAGGTGAAAAACACAGATGCAGAATCATATTCGGCCTAAGAACACACACCTATTGAGGTGCGTTCATGAGCACCTTGCTGGGCAGCGAATAAGAGCTGCAAGGTCATGAGCGAGGCAGGAAGTTGCTCCGCTCAGTCCCTGTCCGGGTCTCCTGCCGCACGCCAGGAGCCCAGGACAGAGGACATATTTTTTGCCACCGTTCAGACCCACGCGTTGCCGGCTGCACCCGGCTGTCCCTTTCTGCGCCCGGGTAACCCGCAGGGACGCGCTCTGAGCTGCGCGGGGCGCGGAGCCCTTGGGCCCCCACGCCGGCCTGTCCCGAGGGCCGCGGAGCCGCACGGGCACCTCCGGCCACGGCTCCTGGCCGGGCTCCCCGCCGGGCTGCGGCGGAGAGGCGGCGGCAGCGCCGCTGAACCGGGAGTGGCCGCAGGCCGTGCGAAGCGTGCCTGGCAGCCGGGGCTGCCCCGGGGCCGCCGCGCCGGCTGTGCGGGGAGTGGGGTGTCGGCGGGGAGCGGGTCTCGGCCGCCTCTCCCGGGGCTGCTTTTGGTGCACAGACGCCTTCACCGAGCGCCCAGCTCGCTGGCCTCTGAGCGCCCCCGAGGCGGAGAGCCCCGTCCCCTCCCAGCGGGCCTTCCGCAGCCGGGGCCGGGGCAGAAAGAGAGACTCGGGGTGAGCCCCGGGGTCGGGGAGCCGCGGGCGCCGGGGGAAGCCGTGGGAAGCCGTGGGAAGCCGTGGGAAGCCGTACCTTTCCTTGGCCTCGGCGGCGCGGTCCCGCTGCCGGCGGTTCTTGAACCAGTTGCTGACCTGGGTGGTGGTGAGGCCGGTGGCCTCGGCCAGCTCCCGCTTCTCGCGGGGGGACGGGTAGGGGTTGTGGGCGTACCACTCTCGGAGGACACTGCGGCTCTTCTCCTTGAAGCAGTAGCTGGTCTCCTCGCCGTCCCAGATGGAGCGGGGCAGCGGGAACTTGCGGCGCACCCGGTACTTGCCCACCGCCCCTAGGGGTCGCCCCCGCAGCTTCTCCGCCTCGATGTAGTGCGCCTTCAGCCAGAGCTGCTGCAGCTTGGGGTGGTTGTGCGCCGAGAACTGGTGGCTCTCCAGGATCTTGTAGAGCTCGCGGAAGTTGCCCCGGTGGAAGGCCACCACCGCCTTGGCCTTCAGGACGCTCTCGTTCTTGTGGAGGTGCTCGCAGGCAGGGAGGGACCAGAGGAACCGCCCCAGCCGCTCGATGTTGCCGCCTTGCTGGAGCACCTCGCAGACGCAGGCCACTTGCTCTTGGGTGAAGCCAAAAGTCGGGAGCATCGACATGGTGAGCCCTGCCGCGCCGCGCGCCCTACGGCCGCATAGAGGGGAGCGGCGCGGGGCGGCGGGCAGCGCCCGGCATGCGGGGCCGGCCCCGGGGCGGCGGCGCCCGGCGGGGCCCGCTCGGGCGTCACGGCCGGGCGCGGGGGGCCGCGGCCATCGGCGGCGCCCGGCCCCGGGGCGGTCGCGGGAGCCGGGGAAAAAATGCGAAGAGCGACGAAAAAAGTCTCGAGAGCCCGAGCGCGGGCGGCTTTTCCCCCCGGCCGCCGCCTCGTTTTTGTAAGTCCAAGTTGCGAGAGTAACTTCGTGCCTCTTTTGTCTCCTATCTGCAGCGCTCGCAGCGGCCGCGGCTCTCACACCCCCACCCCCCTCGGCCGCCGGTTTGGGATCTCCCTGCTTCCCCCCCACCCCCCACCGCCAGATCCCACATAATATAGTGGTAAAGCCCTGCTCGCTCGCTCCTCTCTCCTTCTCGGAGTTTTCCCCCCTTTCTTTCTCTCTCTCTCTCTCTCTCTTTTTTTTTTTTCTTTTTTTTTTTTTTTTAATAATATTATTCTAAGCTGGCATGAAAAGTGATTATCCGCGCTGTGATTGGTCCGGTTATCTGACCCGGGGACTGCCAGGAGAAGACAATAGTTTTAGTCAAATTATTTGCCATGGTGACGCTGTCAATCAGGGGTAACCCGATCTGTTTTGAGGTGGCTCCCCGGCTGGGTTGACAGATTGCTCAGATCCACTCAGAGGCGGCCCCGAGAGCTGAGATATTAGCTAGCGAGGGAGAAATTTCCGTCGTGATTGACGCTGCAGGCGCCCGTCGGGGGAGAGGGGGAGCGCGGAGCCCGGGCCCCTGCTCCTCGCCGCGGGGCACTGCGGCGCGGCGGGACGGAGCCGCTGTCTCGGCCGGGCCCCGCCGTCCCGTCTGGATCCCGCAGCCCCATCCCATCCCCGCTGCTCCGGACGGACAGCGGGCTCTGCCGTCCCTGGCAGCCGCGGCTGCAGTGGGAGGAAAAGCCCGTCTCCGGCCCTTACAGAAAAATTTCATTCTAAAAGCGTTCCCTTGTAGCCTCTCTCCCCAGCGCCCAGTAACCACTGTTGGAGAGTTTTATAAGGAAGGGGCCTCTCATGTACAATGGAGACCCTGTTCGTGACCTGGGATCCCATTACACGCTTCTCGTACCTGCCCGGGAGCGAGAAGAAGGCACGGTGATACGGGGCCGGAGAGGGATTGCCTCTCCATGAATCGCCGGCCGTGCCCCACCGCGCTCCGGCGTGAAGGGCGCCGGCATTTGTGATCACCGGACGCCGGACATTCACTTATACTCGATTTTCAGAGCGTGTCGGGGTGTTTAATCCAGGAGAGGAACACGTGTAAAAGTGTAAAAGTCAGAGACACTTGGCTTGATTAAGCGGACCCTTATCACCCACGCGTGCCCTTTGCACACCGCGTTTTAACTTTACCGACTCCGCGGGGCAGGGACCCGCATCATTTCCCGTCCCTTGTCGGTCTACACAAAGTGAAAGGCGAGGGAGAGAGGTCGTGCAAGCTGCAAGGTCGAGGGAGAAGGTGCGATGAGCGGCTGAAGGGAGCCGCGGCGCCTTCTCGGGAGCGGCGCACGGGGTGGCGGCCGAGTGGGACCGCCGGGGCGGAGGCTGGCGCCGGGCATCGCCCAGGTGAGGGCACTCGGGAGGAGCCTCCCGGCCACAAACTCAGGGTAGTTTCCATGGCCTGTTATGTTCCCCTTTTGCTGAGAAATAATAATTAATCCCACAAGCTCCTTCTACGGTATTTGCAGTCCTGACAGGAGAGGTCTCTGCAATTGTGGGTTCCTGCCGCGGTACCTTTTTAGCCGCCCCGGCGCGTCAGGGATTTAGCGAAGCCGCAAGAGACCGGACTGCGGCTCCCCGCCTCGCAGCCCGAGCCTCCTCGGCCGACGCCCCGAGCCCCCGTGCCGGCCCGAGCGGGCGCAGCGGCCGTCCCCGGGGGAAGGCGAGGCTGGCGCGGCGGCGGCTCCCGGCGAGGAGCCGCGCCAGGGCTGCGGCCGGGGGAAATGCGGCGGGGGAGGGAGGCAGGAGGAGGAGGAGGAGGAAGAGGGCGGAGTAGGGGGGCAGCGGATCAACCGTGTCCAGCTCCCAGCATGTCCGAACGCCTGTGTATATCCGCGGCGTATGCCCGTACTTTCTCGAGTGCACTCTGCTGTGGAAGCTGCGTTGTCCTCCTACCTGTCCGTCCGGCCTTTTCACGAGTGCTGCCTTAGGGAAACAGTGGCAAGCGGGCGGTTCCCGCCCTGGATCCTCCGGGAACGGAAAATAGAGGCTTCTTTTTCAAGTGGAGGAAAGAGCAGCTCAAATTCGTTTAAAACAAAATCGGGCATGTTGGTGACAGGTCGGTAAAGTCCCCTCGCATGATGCTCCCTCCGTTCTTTTAGAAAATGAGCTCTCAACTGCTTAGTGCCTCGATTCCGGCCGATCTCTGCAGGATTCAAACTGTGCTTATTTGTAAACGAAAGCATCCCGATCCCAGCGCTTCCCAGCCAACCTAACCTGGACAGTTCACAGCCGCAGCTGTAGCCAACAGCGGCAGGACGGTACAACCGCGCCACTTCAAACGTAGCTCTGAGCAGAAAAGGCAACAAAACCCCAAATCCCCTCTCCCGTCCCCGACCTCTGCGCGCACACACCGTGTGCCTTCCGCTCCTTCCCGCAGTGGGGACCCTGGAAATCATGAAAAGTGCTAGCGAGGTCTGAGCTGTGCCTCCCGACTCCATGCCACCACGCTCGGTCGCCCCACGTTTATTAGGGATATACCTGACTCCTCTTCCTCTCTTTCTATCTCACAACCACAGTGGTTAAATCTGAACTGGAACAGCTGTTAGCCCTAGCTGGAAAGGAGCTGTCAAAACCTGTTGCATAGATTTAGACCTGAAAAAGAGTCTCCTTAGCATCCTAAATCGTGAGCACAGAGTTTACACTCCAGCTCCTCCGTAGGCGCTTTCACTTTAGGCTGCCTTAGCCGTGCTGCAGCTTGCATGTAATGTAAGTTCACTTCCCGGAGAGCCGGGCAGAGGCAGGGCTACCCCCTTCCCGGGCACCCTGTATCAGCTTGCGTCCTAGAGCAATCGTAAATTAGTGACATCTGGATCCAAATTCTGCAAAACTGCTTTTATCTTTAGGGAAAGAGAAAATTTTTCCTGCGTGCTAGAAGCAGATACTGGCCGCACAGCCGCGGCGCTGGGCGAATCGCATTGTAGCGCCTTGCGAGCGACATAGGCGATCGGGAGAGGAGCTTTTTTTGGCATTTGCGAAGGCTCTCCTTCCCTGACATTACATTTCAGAGCAGGAGGAGCGAATCGCCTGCTCACATTTGCTCCTGGACCGACGAGATGGTTTCGCCTGGCTACTGCCAGCTGTCTCCCGTTTAGCTGTCGTGGAAAGTTTTAGCTGAGCCGACCCAAATTTTCGCTCGGCTCCGCTGCCGCCGGGCGGCGAAGGCCGGGCTTTCACCCGGGCCCGGCCCGGCTGTCACTTTGCCTCACCCCGCCGCGCAGCAGCGTGCGGGGCCAGCAGTGTCACCGCAATCTTTGGGAAACACGAGCGAAATAAGAGGTGGTTTTTATTGCGACGCTCCTTTCGTTAGCTGTGACACAGTCTGGCTGAGGAACGGGGTGTGGGCGGGCGGTTTTCTTCGAGGAGCCTTTCCTTGCGTGGAACTGCTCCGTGCCCCCAAATGAGTGCTAAAGTAGAGCTGCAGTTGTCTGGAAATCGCCTTTTCGGCTCTGCCTTCACCGTCCCTTTGTAAACAGCAGCCTGTATGCGAAGCTGCAGGCCCGCATCGCTCCTGTTAAACACAGGAGCCGATTCGCCCAAGCTGCCCGACGCCTTTCCCCAGCCTCTTCCACGGCTGCTTTTGCGGAGCCCTCATCCTTTGCCCCGTGTTGGGCTCGGGACAAACCTGTCACCCACTCTCACAGGGCTGCGGACACGTCCGCTCCTGCCAGCCAGCAATGGGCTCGGCAGGGAGACAGGGCCACCTCCAAGGGCGCTTTTATCGGCAGGGGTAGCGAACAAATGATAAACCCCTCAACTTCCACACGCCAGAAAGAAACACATTTCCCCGCAGATGTCCACTACCGTGGCGAAGACTGCAGGGAGAGCAACCAAAATGACAGACAACTCCAAGTTTTTGTTTGTTTCTTTCTTTCCTTCCTTTAAAATATTAAAAAAAAAAAAATTCTTTCATTTTGGCGGGACTGCAATATGCTTTCCCCTTAAAACTTGTGGGGTTTACTGAGACTGAAAGCCTGCCGGAATGAAGCTGCTACTCCGGCTAGATTTTTCTTTTATTTACTTATTTTTTAAAAAAGGCATCACAGCGACCTTTGCCGCGATACTGGGCCTACCTGCCCCATACCATCCAACCCTGGGGCTCAGCTCAGTTTCCCCGGGCTCACAAGTTTTTCCATGGCGGGACTAGGGCTTCTTTAGGCGGCCAAAGCTCACCCGGGATTCCCGGAGGCAAATTTGCAACCCGGGTCCGCGGGTTGTTCCCCCCGCCCTCAAGTTATTTATTCACGCTTTTATTTATTTTTCAGTTTTGTTTAAAACCCGAATCTATCCCATCAGAGATGACACTAAGTTCCTGTCTCGACTGAAAAAAGCAAGCACGGCAGACGATCGCTGCACACAACTAAATTAAGACAAACAACAGTTGCTTGTTGTTCCCTGGTTTGGGGAGAAAGGAATAATTCAAAGCTTTTGCTGCGCGCAGTGCACCGTTCCTCAAGGGGACGGGTCAAGGATTTCAGATATGTAGCGGGTAACTCGATTATGCTAACAAACCCCGCTCGAAAGAGAACGCTGGCGGGTGCGGGGCGCGGAGCGGGTGCTGGGGACTGGGGCACTCTGCTGGGAGCCAGGGGAGCGGAGCCTGCGCCCCACGGAGCCGCCCCGCTCCCCGCGCCGCCGCTCCTCTCCAGCGCGGAGCCCTTTCCCCGCCGGCTGGACCCGAGATGCTCGAGTAACACCTTGGAAAGAGATGTATTAATCAGGAGATGGGGCCTGATGGGACGTGACTGAGTCGCCCTCGGTGAACCTTCCCGCCTCCCGGCCGCCCCTCCGTGAAATGGGACTCCGGGGGCGGCACTGCGTCCCCGGCTCAAGGCGCTGTAACCTCCCGAGCCCCCACGAAACACGATAGCCCCCCCCAGACGATTAATGCGGCCGGTCCTGATTACTTTTATATTATTCTTTCTCAATCTCGGGCGAGGGGTTGAGAGTTGTTACCCAGTTCTGCCATCAGCACCCTCCCGGCCGTTAACCCCGGCATGGATATTTATCTGGGGTGTTCCCACAGATCCCGCGGAGTCCACAGACGGCTGGGGGGAGGACCGGGGGAAACAGAAGGGGGGCCCGGGCCGGTGCCCAGTCAGCCTCCGCCCCACTCCCGGCTCGGATGCTCCGCGGCACGGGGGGACTCTCTCGGCACACAGTGTACAGCTAACAGACAAGACAACAACAACAACAAAAGGCACATATGGTTAAAATAAAGAGAGAGAGAGAGAGGGAGAGAGAGGGAGAGCTTTCTGCCTTAGGGGATTGGCAATAACTAGCCAGAAATGCAGGGTATGGAATCTAAACTTCTGGTGGACTTCTGCGGGATTGACAACTTAAATCACACTACAAGCATCAATTTGACAATATTTGTAAACTTCTTGTTTCCAGGGATCTTCCTGATCAGAGATAGACCAGGTTGGTATGAGCTCCAGCCACGAAGGTCTCTTTTTTTCCCTCCTCCTTTCCCCTCTTCCGAGTTGATGAATAGCGATCATGTTTCTTTTAATGGCTGCCCCCTATTCTCACAGCCTCCCACAACTAACCCAAGAGCCTGTTTCCTCGACCTCAGTTAATTCCGCTGATTATTCCAAGATGATGAGGAAAGCACGAAGATTGTTCACTGTTCCTACCGATTCAGAGCATTTTTGTTACCATCTCCATCCCTGCCTCACAGGGGTTTGACCGGGGAGTATTGTAGGGGTCTGACCGGGAAGTATTTTTATTTCGCTCCTGCCTTCCCTCCCCAGGCAGCAGAGAGCTCCGGGGGCTCGGCCGCAGTCCTGTCGCTGCGTGGGTGCGCGGTGCGGCCGGGGGACCGAGCACAGCCCCTTCGTGCCGCGGCACCGCCGGCACCTCGGGGCGCTCAGGTGGCGGCGGCGCAGGTGAACCCGCGCTCCCGAGGGCCTTTTCCCAAAGGGAGCAAACCGCCCGCCGTGTCCTGCGGCACCAAAAGGAATTTCGGTTCCCCCCGAGGAAGGGAAGAGGCTCCTTCGGCCCCACGGGCTGGAGGCGGGGATCCACTCCGAGAAACCTCACTAGAGGGCTCTAATACTCAGCTCCAATGGCTGCTGAGAGGAAACGAGGCTCGTCCTTAACATCCTTTAGTCTTCCAGATAGGTTAAACCTGGAAAAGTCTTCCGCAGTCTGTCAAAGGTGATTCACAGATGCCATTGCCATGACAAGAAATCCTTTATCTTAGCAGCAGCCACCAACTATCCTGCTTACCCGCAAGTGAGTGGAATTCATGTCCCCTTCCTGGTGCATAATGATACAAGAGAATTTTGGGAGCCCTTCTTTTCCTGTATACATGGCAAGGGAAAGAAGAACAGCCTCTGAAACCCCAGACACAGGTATCCTTGCCAAGATTTAGGGACAAAAGAACTATACACAGATATGTAGACTTTTTTCCCCTTCACTGTAGAAAGAGCTTGTGTAAGATCTTCCATGGTCTGTGCTATTTAATATGCTCATAATCATCCATCTTCTAAATCCTGCAAGACTGAGGCAAGCTGAAATGCAATGTAGTGTTAGCAAGTAGCACACAGATATTTATGTCAAATGCTGATGAATTTAGCTGCAGTTTGTTCAGTTTTGGGATTTTTTTCCCTTTTAAATAATTGCTATGGTTTGCCATTGGAAAAAAAACAAAAACAAAAAAACCAAACCCAAATGAGACAGTATCAATCAAAACTAAAAAATTATTTGTTGTAAGGGAAAATGAATAGAATTTCAGAACGCATTTAGCTTGTTATAACACCAAATAGCTTTTGTAATAAATAAGTAAATTGCCTTATTTGCAGAAATCAGGAAGTGCAATTTATTTGCTTGTCATGTTTTGCAATTTTTCTGATAAGTTTTGTGTACAGATCAAAACTACAGGAACAGCTTTATGGAAAACTAGATAGTTCATATAACATCAGTTTAAAAGTGATCAACTTTCCTATGGAAAATTTGCTACTTCTGAACGTGTGACAATGTTCTGTATTTTCCTCTATGGTTTGTTTCAACCTCCTTTTTGCTGAGTTAGTTCTGCTCTGTCCTTTGATGTCTTCTCCGCTTTATTTCATAGGTTCTTGAATCAACTCGAATACGCTGGGGACCTTTTACTTCCCAGAGAAAAAACCTGGTATCCCTTTTCATTCCTTTCTTTTTTTTTCATCAGTTTTATTCTCCATATAAACAAGGACTTTATTACTAGACTAAGATTGACTTTGTTGCTTATTTAAGATATAGAAAAGGCCAACTCTGTGAACACTGAATTGGTTTCAGTCAGTTAAGTCCCTTCAGCAGTCAGGACTGTGATTGTGTGCTGCTGGGGTACCATACCCCATCAAATTTCCTCCAACAGCCAAGTCATGTGTGCACAAGGTGCATAAGGCACAGAATCTCCCCTGGAAGCAGATGCTGATGGCAGCACACACTGATGCAAGGAGGGGACCTGAGCTAAGCACACCATTTGGCTGCCACCATGCACCCAGGCACAACTTTGGTTGTACCAGATGGCACCTAATTTGACTCCCTCTGTTCTGCACTACTCTAGTCCTCCAACACTCTTCCAGAAGTTTCTGCTGTCCTTTCCATGCTCTCTGTCTGCTCCCTCCTTTGGCTTCCTGTTGTGAAAATATCACTTGAATAATTTACAATGCATTCCCTTATATTATCTCTGATACTCAGAACTAGAAGATCTCAAGAAATAGTTTTTTTCTTTTTTGTTTTTTGAACCACAGAGGCACCAAAAGGCCCAAAGACCCGGTGACAAATGCCAAATGCCTCAGGAACAGAGAGGGGATCTCAGCCCTATTTTACTTAGCAATAGACATAGTTCAAACTCCTTTGCAAAATGGGACTAAACTTCACACCATCTTGACACACAGAAATTCTTTGTCCTTCTAACAGAGTTTATAGTCACTGCTGCAGTAATTTTTAGTTGTTTCATTCACACCATAGCTTGCTGAAGAAGCTGATACCAGGCATAGGGCTGAAGATTTCATTGAGTGACACTGAGATGCAAGGCATGGGATTCTAGTGCAGCTAAAATTTTTCTGTCTGCTACCTGCTCTGGATAGAAAACAATAAGAAAATTACTCTTTAAAGTGATTAAATACACACACACACACACACACACACACACACACACACACACACACGTATTTATGTAGTTTGGCTGTTTTAACTAACTTTTGTTTAATTTTAATTCATGAAAAAACAGATTGCAATTTATTTAAATCCAAAACTTTTCTTAAACAGTAAGATAACCACATCAGAGTGATATAACCTGGCAAAAATTACCTTAATTTTGAACTCTTTTTCATTTCAATCATATAAGACAGGTGGTGGAAGAAATGAACAGAATCTGAGACAAGCTGGACAAAGTCTAGGAAGAATTTTAGATAATAAGATTATTTCTCTCTATCTCTCTTTTTTTTTTAAATCAGCATCCTGAAACAAATACAGTGGTGGGTGAGGGTGATATGTTCCTGTTTATTTTGAAGTGGAAGGAGGTTAGCAGCAACATTTGGCATGCACAGAAGAAGTCTGAGTACTGGGCCTTACAGTCATCATGAAGGGAGCCTCAGCTTTCAAGAAGAGAAGAAATAAAGAAGTGTAATTGGGTGAGTTATGTGAATTATAACGTGAAAGCTGTAATGTAATGAGCATGTTTAATGCATGTAAGGGAGGGAAATGTTCTCAGTGCCAAACTGGATTTGTGGCTGGCAGGGGTGAATGAGTGGTATGAATACATCAAGGAGAGGGATGTGCCTGAGGATGGTTTTCTTAATCCATCAAACTGTTCTTTGAGACTTTTGGATATAGAGGACAAAGGTGGGGCCATTAATTTAAAGGATTAGGGCAAAAAGATTGAACAAAGAATGCAAACTGAAGGGTCCAAGTGTGGTCCCATCAACATCCCAGAGGAGGGTGTAGGCACCACAAACGATCCAGGGATTGCTGGATGCTAGCCCAGGGTGGTTGCAGTGATCTCTGGCCTTAAATAAGATGAAGTCTTCAGCTAAGTGAGAGACTACTGGAGGGTTGGAAGGGGTTGAAAGAGTGGAAAGGAAAGAGGATTTGCCAAGAGATAAGAAATAGAAGGAGGTTTATGAAAGTGAAAGTTTGAAATTTTTGGTAGATGCCTCTCTCAGGCATCTACCAATTATGCATCTGACACACAGAGTGGCAGACAGTCTAGAATGGCACAGGTCTTGGCAGTGTTATGGGACCAGCATTGTCACAAGGAGGAACGGTTTCTGAAAAATGTATAAAACTTTTTTCTTCAGTGTCAGGCAGGCATTTTCAGAAGAGAATTCACATTATTATTAATTATTATAAAATTATGGTTTTTAAATGGATTCTGTTCCCTGGAGACAAGAAGATGAATATTTATGTTTCTGGTTATGTCTCTCAGAGCACACTAAAAGCAGTTAAGAAGTGCAAGATCTTGTTCCTGGTATATATTTCCTTTGTGCTAGTCTTTCAAGCTACTGAAGGTGTTGAGATGTTGTTGATATTATGTAACCTTCATTAGTTAGGCACACATAAGTGTTCATTTTGGTTCTGACAAATCTTATTTGATCTCTGGAGAGCCATAATGTGATTCTTGCTCAATCATATTGAGCATGAAGAGTACTTTTCTAAGTACCATAGAAGCTACAAAGTTTAAATGATCATGATCTGTGGAATTTGGTGAAGCCGACGTGTTTCCTGCCATAAGTTAAATGAACAACTAGTTACTGTGTGCTGTGTGGTGATACAGGTTGATAATCTGATGCTGAACAATACGATGTCATGTGAAGACTTAAACTATTTCCTTGTACAGTCCCCAAGAAATAATATTTTCTTTGTGCACATCTGAAAATTCACAGGCAAATATGCAACCAATCAAATCTTGTACAAATGTTAACACCCAGATGTGTGTGTTTCTGCACGGAATTCATGTACAGCTAGCAGAATTGTTGGATAGAGAAATCCTGTAAAAATACAGATTAGGCACACACAAGTTAAATATGTCTAACTAGTCTGCCAAGAATGTACGGTTTTATGAAATCTGTTTTAGGTACAGAACTCTCAATATTTCCTTTGAAAAACTTTCCATTAACATACAAAAACCAGAGTGCAGATTTCTGTAATAATCAGCAGAACCTTCCCATTTCATGTAAACAAATCAAAAGAACCATATAACCTTACTTCCAAAGGTCAACCCTTGCCCTCCAAACTCCCATTAGAAGTTAGAACTTGAGTAATCCTATCTTTTAATGACAAACTTTACAATAAACACATTTTGTATTTAGTAATAATCGTTAATAACAAGTCTGTATGTTGGGTAGAACTTTTTTGAGAGAGAGACTGTCCAGTATTTGCTATGCTAAAATCCAGCAGTACTTGATTTGACCATTTAGAGTGTCAGTTTAGATTAATAACAAAAATGGGAGTGAAAATAGAGAGAAAATACCCATGTCTGAGAAGACCTGTCTCTTGTTTAGCTTAATACACCTTATAGCCCCAGTGAATTAGAAGGAGCTGTTTGAAATTTGGGAACCACAGGGGATTAAAATCAGATAAACCTCAGAACTGAAACCCAGGGTAAATTCTTGCAGAAGTTCATTTCACACCTTACAACTTTCAATTTTATTCAATAACTAGTTAGCCAGGAAAATAAAGGAAAGATTTCTCTCTGTGTGCCTGTATGTGCTGTACATGTACAATGTATGCACACATTCACACACACCTGTGTATCCAGACTTAATAATTTTATAAATATGGTGGGAGCCTTCCCTGCATCCTCTCATTAAATCAGTGGGAAGTTTGCTGAAACAAAATGTTCTGAATGTCTATTTGTTTCTATTTCTGTTTATTCCTAATCTGATCTATTTCTTTCACAAACGAGGAAACATGCAGTAGAGTTGACAAGCACATGCTGTTGTGGTATTTGAACCCATTTGAAGCCATTGTGGCCATTTGAAGCCAGCAAACAGAATATTCTCTTTTTTGATGTATAAGTTAAATTCTTTCATTGTCATCTTCTTGGAAATTTTAGTGAAAAAGTGAGTAAGCACTGAATAGGTTTTTCTGTACTATCTTCACTAACATACCAACTTGAGCTAGAAGGCCAGTGAAGAAGAAGAAAAATCAGCAGGAAACTATATAATGCAATATACATTTGAAAAGTGGACATGTAGCACGGGAGATTTTTGCACTTCTCTTAATGCTCTATACTGCCATGAATTACATTAATCTAGTGTCACTTTAGGAAAGATAATGAGTGAGAAAATTCTCATTACTTAAAATTTATGGCATATACAGGGCAATTTATCTGTTCTTAAATGCAAAGTACTAAGCGTTCATGCTCACCTACATCAGAAAGGCAAGTTCCTTTTCTGCCTGTAGAAGTAATATACCCTTTAAAAATGGGAGAACCACCAGCAAATCCCGTGACAGCCAGTGGGAACTGGTTTTCTGCATTCCTTTGTGTCTGTATTTTGAGTTCCTCATAGAAATGGACTCAGATATTAATTTCATATTGACAAGATTCATACTTTTGGACATGTAAAAATGTAGTTTAATCTGAATTGATACATTAGGGTTAAAACCAAGCAAAGCTGCAGGATTTAAAATCCAGTCTAAACTCTGTTCAAGGCAGGTTTGTTTAATTCTAATGATGTAACTATTCAGCATGCTGTTAGTGCTGTTTCATCTGTCTCTGATTCAGAGTCCCAGCTTGATTACCTGAAGTGGTGTCATTTTTGAGAAAGGCAGAACAACCCTGCCCATGAAATTTCCTGTTTCTGGCCTCACTCCGACGCTGCGTACTTTTCATGGACAGATGGTCACTGACTGATCACAGTACTTTCTGGGTATCTTCTGATGGCTGCTCAACCCCAGAAACAAAAAGGGAAAGTTGCCAAATCCATTTGCTGTATGTGACTCCCCACTTCAGTCACACAGGAAAAGGCCTTGCCTCTAACCTGGGCAGCTGATGGCTGGGTTTTCTCTTCATGTGTATCCTCTAAAACTGAACTGTGGATTTGAGAGGAAACAAGCTTAATATGCCATGTGCTTCCTATTTGTTGGAGGCATCAATGTTGAAGCTCTGTTGGCATGCTAAAATGTGAACATTTTTACAATGTAGCAGGTTATGGAAGCTGCTCTTGATAAATTCCAGTAACGGCATTTTACACTCCATGTGTTCCTTTCTGTGAATGACAGATTGCACTATTATGTCTCTAAAGAAGCTCTTGACAAGGGTGATTCAGGCACAAAGAAAGTGGAACACGTGTCTAATTCAGTGTTTCTACATTCCCTAGCACATTTACACAGGACTGTGATCTTGTTCTCTCTGATATACTAGAGCAAGCAAAAAAACTGTTCAGTCTAAGTTAGACACTCCCTAATAAACATCAGAGCCTCTGCTGATGTAAACCTAAAAAGAAATCTATGAATGTGTTATCTCTTCTTCACTCTTGACTGAATCTGGAGCTATTTGTAGAAGTTTGCCAGATTTTTTTCCTCTTAGCTGGACAGTAGAAGGGACTGTGGCAGACAGACCAGAGGTAGATTATTTGACTTGCTGGATAGTAGGGATTAGAATTAACCAGTCTACTTGAGTAACTACTAGAAGTCTTTGTGTTGAAAATATAGTAACCAAGTAAAAATAATTGACATACATTCTGTATTCTGAAAGTGCTTCTTGCAAGAAGATAGTTCATAACCTTACCCAGTAGGAATCTTCCAGGCATAGAAATTACTATTGGTTTTATCCATTTGGTGGAACTAATGGGAAAAAATTTCAAAGATATATCATTGTTTGTGATTGACTAAATACTTAAAACACATATCATTAACCACTAGGTGCTCTCTAAAAACAGCACACAAATCCAGTTGTAAATACTAGAAACACTGTGCCTGATTTGGAAACATTCAGAATAATCCCAGCATTCCTCAAATGCACAGTTTTAACTTTGCTCAGGTCTGTTTTGTGGTTCAGCCTTCTAGGTGGATACGTGAGTTTCCATTTCAAGTTTTAGCTTAATGACTTCACATTAGAAACAGGAGAAAAGGAAAGTTGTATGAATTAAACATTACATAGGATTTGGCAAAGCACTTACAGGAATTCCATAAGGAAGAGTAAAAAAAACCCCAATCCCTACATAGCTGCACAAAGTAGCAGTAACAATGAATAGTGCTGTTACCCTCTTAAAGTACACACTTCTCAGTAAGCCTTGGCTGGTGAAATGCAGAAGCTTCATGTGGATTACACTTTTTAAAATCTTTCAACATCAAAAAATAGAAGAACTGTAGTGTGTTTTTGTTTCAGAGTACTTTGCATGCAATCTCAAGATAAATTGGAGATACTGATTGTGTTTGTACCTGTGCCAGATGTTGTCGTTAGATATTTCTGTTTTGTTTCATCAGCCAGATGAACTTACCCAGGGACATTGATCAAATACCTACATTTAAAAGAACACACTGTCAAATTAGTGGATAGAAAGAGCACATTATGAGAGAGAAATTATCTGGTGAAAGATTTAAAGACTGACTCACTTGTGTTTTGTTTCATTAAATGTGGGGTAGTGCCCTTTCATTTTCCATTTAGCATGAACATACTTGTACTCCATTACAGTATCAGCCTTATAAGAAACTAACTGGCTTGGGACACACGTGAGCCTCCTTGGAAAAAATACGACTTCCTTTATTACAGATTCTAGATTACCTTAAAATATAGTGCCTGGACTAGCTTATCCCACAGGCCTTCCTGGAGACATTCCCATGTACTCCAGTAGGTCTCATGGCTGCAAAGTGCTGTGGTGTGCTGCAGGAGCCTGCCCAGATGGGCAGGGTGGTGGCTGCTTCTCCAGAGGAAAGGGCTTGGGACAGTAAAGGGTGCATCCACCCCTCTCAGGGATGCAGAATATATTCTCAAGAGGAAAATACAAAAATCCTTAGGAAAATTGTTTGGACGTTGTCTTTCCTCTCCTCTCTCTTAGATGCTCTTGGAAGAAAATCTTGATCCTTTTAGTTAATGTCAAGGGAGCAGCTCATTGTGATAATGGAGGGGTGAAGATGGAGCTGGAGAGTGAGCACATGTAAGTTAGGGGAGATCCAGACAAGCAGAAAAAAAAATGAAATGGATTAAAAAAGGCTTCAGAAGTTATAGCTGAGAGTATTTTATCTTTGTTTTGGTAACACTGGGTAATGTCATTCAGGCTGGCTAAAAGCCCTTGCCCTTCAAAAGAGTTGTCAAAGATTTATTTCATAAAAATGTAGCAAAATACACATAAAACACTTTGTGTTTCATGTTTTTTTTGTGTCAGTGGTAATTTTTTGTTGTCTTATTTATTATACACTAAGTATTTTTAGGTAGAAAATACTTCTGTCTTTTGATTGATACCTATATGATACCCAGCTCTTTTTCTCTGTATATGTTATCTGTATAAATGTACAGAACCCAGGGGACCTTGGAGCCCACTCCCATCCTGCACAGCAAGAGCAGGTCACTGCTGGCCCAGGTGAGAACTCAGACACCTCTATTCATTTTCATCTTGGTGGCAGATGCCTGAAAGACATTTGTCTGATGTGACAAGGAAGCCCCAAGGTGGGAAGAGCCATCTGGCTGTATCTGAGGCCTTTCCCCATGTGTTCTTGTCTGTTTTCTGCCCTCCAAATGTTATAATGTTCCTACTTGGTGCAATCTTGTGGTGCAAGACAGCAAGGTGTCAAGTGCTTTGGTTGCTCTCTGAAGCCATGCTCACCCTCAAGCCCCACACCTCAGGTATCTTGAAGCTGAGCAAGCAGGCATGGACAGGGTTCACAGTGGGATTTTATGTGGTAGAAACCCAGTCTTACTAGTCTTACACTTAGCCTATTAGCCCTCACAGGCACTAGTGTGTGCTCCTTGCTGCGAGGGATCCTTCCTAATCCAGGTAGTACCCAGAGAGCTGCCATTCCAAAGCCAGACTTCATGGCTCAAACTCAGAGTTCACAGAGAACGTGCGCTGTATAAATTGTCAGCTTTGAAGCCAAACCCTTCCCCACTCAGCTTGCCTGGTAAATCAAGCTTTGGTGCTACTTTCCATCCAGCTCCATTACACAAGTAGTCTGATCTAGTTTTATGGCAGAAAAGTGTTTCAGCTAAAATGGTATTTTTCACAGAGTGGGGGATAAACATGACTGTTTTATTTGTAAAGTGAAAGGCTATGAGATTGTAACAGACAGTGCAGGTGCAGTTTCAAATCCCTGCCTGGCTGTCTCAGTACCTGGGCTTGGTGCCTGAATTTTCTTATGCTCAGATCTACAGCAGCACCACAACAAATCAGAATCTCCCATGAAAGCCTTCACTTCTCATATTCAAAAAGACGTTTCCATTAATGCCTGTGAAATTTTGCCCTGCATCTTTTGGAAGTGAAAATAGCCAGCCCCAGAACTACTGTACCATCCTTGTTCCCCAGAAATGTTAATTCATCATTAAAATTATTAAACAGTAAATGGCTGAGATGTGTTATTACAAGCTTGAAGTATTTCCTTGGATTGTTTAAAAATCTCTGTTTTAATTTGAGTCATCTATTTTTTTTCCTTTTACAGTTTTGAGTGCTCTATCTTACCATATGTGAAACATTTCTTAAAGGTGTCAAAGTGACTTGTCATGGGTTTGGAATGAGAACTAAATTAAATGTCCATACTGTAACATACTTATATAAATAATGAGATATTCCAGTATAAACCATTCATTTGGCAGTCATTTCTACATCAGCAAGTACTAAGTGCTATAGAATTCCTGCCTAAATTTGACACATGCAGAGAAAATCAGGAAGGAAAATGTGTGTGTCTGTGTGTGTGTGTGTGTTTAGAATTTTATAGAAAAAGACAGCCCCTTGTAGTCTGTTGCCATGAAAGTATTTCTAACATTTTTGGAAATAGTGCAAGGAGTTTAACAAAATACTTTGGATTCACAGCAGAATGCTGGAGCATTCATCTGTCTCCTACTGAACTCCAAAACTTGTTTCCATAATTTAGAAACAGAAATGGATAAAAAAGACATTAGAATGATGACAAGAATGATTTATTATGGATGACATAGCGTCACTGCTTTTAAGAAAAAATACATTAAATAGAAATTCTTCATAAAATAAAAAATGCTTCCTATTGAACATTGCTCAAAATTTGCTTATTAGTTATTATATCACTGCATTGCCAGGTCTGGCATTTCTCATCCAAATCATGTTTCAAAGTGCCAGCAAACCATGTGGGCTGCAGAGCAAACCATGTTAGGAATAATGCATGTACACAAACATGACAGCAGCAAAGTTAGTTTTGCTGGGATTCTGGAAATAGCACTGGAGGGCCTTTTTTCTTGCATCAGCTTCACACACTTTCATGGCACCAAGCTAACAATAATCAAAAATGTATAATAGATATTTAGTTATAAGCTGTCTTTCTAACTGCCTGGCTGCTTTAAGCAGTGTTTTGGCTAAAAGTCTTTCTCACTCAAAGGTCCATGCTCATACATGGTAAACAAACCTTGTACTCCAGTTGAATTTTATCTTCAGACAAATGGCATCACCTGTATGTTCTAACGATGTCCTGGTTTGATGGCAGCAGATCCTGCACCTGCTGAAGAGCATGTCCCAGACCCCAAGTTTGACAGAGATGGGCAGTCTGGCCCAAAGGAACCGCAGAACTTTCTCACATTTAGAGACACACTTCAGGTTCAAGTCTGAGATGTGCTGGTTGGGACATGGATATTTTGCTGGCACCAGGTGTGGCACAGTCTTTACGTTTGTCCATGATTCATGGACAAATCTGTCTTTATATTTGCCCATGATTGATCTCCAAAAACTGTATAATCTTGGATGATCTCTGAAATCTCTCTGGATTAAGAAATAAATTAGTTACCCATTCTACTATTTGTCTTTGCCTCAGTGACTTAAAGGATTGAAATAGTTTGACACTTGGAATTAAAGTTCATAACTACAGCTATCAGCTGTAGCATAGTTTGACATTTGGAATCAAAGTTCATAACTACAGCTATCAGCTTGTAGCTTTTCAGAGATTGCTTCATGTAAATGCAGAAGTGTTTCTAAGTAGTTTACAGATGCATTTAAATTATCTTCAAAACATGGTTAATTACATGAATTCACAAGCTACCAGCAAATAATTTGATTGAGTGTTAATCTTAATTGAATAATGTAAAACAAGATCGTTTTTTGTCTTTATTGCAACTGGTAGCTGAAGTTTATGGCCAGGAAGCACAAGCCTTCCACTGCACTCTTCGAAATTGTGTCCCCAGCCTGTCATGAAGAGAAAAAAAATCTATCTGTGGTGGAATCTGGGGAGCACAACAGTCCTAGCAAAGGTAGTGGTGTGCCTAAGAGAGCTACCCATGGTCTGGGTTGCATCTATAGCATGAAGGGGCTCATGATGGCACCAGGCACCCCAGGTGACTCCGGAGGAGATAAACAGTCATAACCCTCATGAGGTGTATTGGGATAGGAACTATTAACTTTCATGCTCTTGGTGTCCTCAACACACTCTTGCAATAACATTACAGGACTTTTTTTTCTATCCATCTACTAGGGATAATTTAACGACAGTTCATTGCTCACTTGTCCATGGGTTGTATGGATTTCATTACTAGACACCTATTTTTGTAAAGAGTTTTGACCTATATAAAGCAACAGAGTTTCTATGAGCTTTTTGTTAAAATCCTCTCTGACAAGAATCTCACTAAATATTTGCTGATCTCAACTATATTCCTATGGCTTAAAAACCTGTATCAATAACTCAAGGGTACAAATGTGTCAAGTGGTCGCAATTATCTTCTAAACAAACATTGGAAAAGAAAAAAGGCACGAGCTAAGCCATAGAAAAACATGGTTAATGCACTCCAATTTACCTTGTCCAACAGTGACTCCATCACATAATGATGTATTTATGATGAGTGCATAGCAGAGTCTGAAACCTTATTTTTAAAAAACTGCTTAGCTTTCTTTTTTTTCTTTTCTTTTTTTTCTTTTTCTTCTTTTCCCCCTCCTTAATGGTCATGAGTCAGGGTGGAATTAAAAGACAACTAGAGCCATATTGCACAATCAACTTTTAAGAGCATTTACTACAGAGTGTGATACATCTCAAATGGAAAAAATCCTCTTAACGCCTACTGCCCACTCTGCACTAAACTGCATAAAGACACCAAGTGGTACAGCTTTGGAAAGTGATTTTTGTGGGTACCAAAACACTTAGGACCTCTGCTCCATCATCACATCTTCTGAACATTGGCCAGAAGGTTTCCTGTTTCAGAGACTGTTGGGGTGAAGAGATTAATGGGGAAGGTGATTATGTATTGGCTACTGATTCCAGCTCTGCAGAGAGGTAAAAGTCAAGTAAAATTCATTATTTTGTAACATTGTCACAGTCTTTTAAATATATTATACTCTGAAGACTTCTGAAAGTCCCAGAGCAGTATTTTGATATGTTGATTTGAAAAAAATGCATTTTAAGAGAGTTCACGGAGACCTAATATTTTCTTGTATTAGTGTTTCTATTTTTACATTGCCTTGCTTTCCCCCAACATTTTATTTCTCCATTAATTTTAATTAGGTTCTCACTGGATTTCAAGTACAGTAAAAGTACAGAAATGGGAAAGGTTTCTTGTCAAGACTGACCAAGATGCCACAGAGATATAGTCCCACATCCTCCCACTCTTTGTGTCTAAGGGTTTGTATTTTCAATCCAACACAGGTCCCTCTCCTGCTCCTCTGCCCAGATTCAAACACTGGTGGAATCTGTAGTGTCTTGACAAGTTCTTGTATTAGTAAGACAGCTGTTTATCAAACTGCAACACAGGCACTCAAATTTCCCCTTGTCTCTTAATAGGTTGCATTGTGCCATTTAAGAAATATTGGTGGTGTCAGATTCTCAGTGCTGGGAGAATGGCACAAAAGGGCACTAAAACAGTGTCACTGGCACCTGGAAACAGCTGGTGGAGGAAGCAGCACCCTCCAAACCAGTGAGTATGGCCCCATGAGCCAAAGTGTGTTTCTGGGAAAATCTGGGGCTGGGAATCTCTGAGGTGGTTCTTGTAGCATTGTGTCCAGATTTGCTGGTCACAGTGCTTGGGAAGAGTGAAGGTGATAGTGCAGTATTTGTGCTCCATGGACTTGGCTTTGGACTAAGCAGGGTCATGCTCATCAACACAGGTGAGTCCTTCATGCATTTGGTGTTCTCACCATAGCCAGGCAAACCATTGGTCATGTCCAATGGCAAATACATGGGGCATTCCTGAAAAAAACAGTTTCTATCAGTGATGTGGGGTAAGAGTGGATCCTTAAAATTATACATTTGTTTTAATTACTAATGTGTTCTTAGTTTTAAGAACACATTCTTCTTAATTACAATGTGTTCTTCTGCATGAAATGTTGTAAGGAGATGCTGTTTCCTGCAGCTTAAATCACAGCCATATTAGACTGTCATTTTAAATTAACAAGGCAACACTTTTGGCCTGAAGCTGTGGTGAACTGGAACAATGCCACCTTCACGAGGCTGAGCTGAACAGTCTCAGAGTAGCACTTTAAATTTCTTTCCATGAGCACCCATGTGGAGGAGGTTACAGGAAGGTGGCTCTTCCTGGCTGTGAACCTGTCCCTCACCTGACTCTTGTGGGGTAGCCCCCTCCCCATCCCCTCAGCTACCAAACAACACGCTTTCTGCAAGAGAAATCCCACTCAGAGAACCTCCCTCCTCTTCGCTGACCAGGGCTGAGCTCCAGGGCATTTCCCTCTCTCCTCCCTTTCAGTAACACCTGGCCAAGAGAGGAAAAGAAAGAGAGGAGATGAAAAGAGAGAGAGAGGAGAGCCTTGTCTGTTACCTCATCTTTTCCCACCACCTGATCAGGGAGAAGGGAAAGCAATTGGAGCTCTGCTCCTTGGCAGCATCCCTTCCCCAGCCAAGTCTGGGGCAGAGGCTACAAAAGTGTGGTTGGGACTGCACACCTGACATGGACAGCAGGACAAAACTTTTTCCAGGTACAAATGGCTAAATGGGAATGACATCTCCTTTGGGTGAAGATGTTTTTAATGCTATAGAAGTACTGTATGCCCTTGTCTCAGATGATGAGAACTTTCCTATCTCCTAGGCAGACCTTAGAGAAGAAGTTTACCACACAGAAATGCAACCTCACACAGTTCCCCACGTCTCAAATGTCCTTGAACAGGATCCAGATGATGTGGGCTCATGAGAAAGAGACGCTGAGCCATGATTACAAGTTCAGCTCTACTTCAAGATCACTTCTACTCAGACAAATATTTACTTCCCACAGACATAGAGCTATACATTCTGTAAGACATTGCATTACCTTCCAGTATTTGGAACCACCTGATTTGTGTTTGGTTGATCTGATATCGGCCTGAAGTATAGGTCACAATGAGTTATCACACTTTTCTGGCAGCACTGAGTGGAAGGAAAAGGCTGTAAGGGAAGAAATGATCTATTGTCCTCAATTGCACGAACTTGGAATGGCAGATAAGAAGCAGATCCATTATTTCCATCTGCAGGAGGCAGCCATCTTATATCTCCATGATCTTTACTGTAGATAAAGGTGAAGTAAACCTCTTGCCTTGCAGAAAGCCCTCTGTCCTTTTGGTTTAGAGCATAAGCTCCCCTGGCAGAGTAACAGGCATAACAGCAAAAAAGCAGACTTTTATTAGTACCTCCCAAAGAGAATATACATTAAATCATATGCTTCATTTTAAGCTTGTGCTTGAACTTCTATCACTTTTTAATTTTGGATGTTAATAAAAATATTTTGTGAGAGCGAGTGAGTAATTCATAAGTGTATTTATAGCTGTTATTTCCCAATTCACTCAATTTCCAACCAATTCTTGTTGGCAAAGAGAGGTGTGGGGTTTTCTGTCCATGCTAGGTTTCCACAACAATGAAGGTCTCCTTTCAATCTCTTTCCAACAAGATTGGATTGATTAACTATGCTACTATTTATTTTGCTGTACCTGCCAAGTATATGGCAATGCAGAAATAGGAAAAATTAGCCTAATGTGAATATGTGGACAACAGAGAATGCCAGAACAAATATCATCCCTGAACATGCAACAATTCCCATTTGATTTCATTTCAGGACACCCATGATTCAGATGCACCATCCAGACAAAGAAAACATCAGCTTCTAATTCAAGTTGGTAGTTTTGTAACAAAATCAGCTGAGAACATTTACCAGAAAACTACATCAATTTCTTTATTTTTCTTTCTCTTTCTTTTCCTTCCTTCCTTCCTTCCTTCCTTCCTTCCTTCCTTCCTTCCTTCCTTCCTTCCTTCCTTCCTTCCTTCCTTCCTTCCTTCCTTCCTTCCTTCCTTCCTTCCTTCCTTCCTTCCTTCCTTCCTTCCTTCCTTCCTTCCTTCCTTCCTTCCTTCCTTCCTTCCTTCCTTCCTTCCTTCCTTCCTTCCTTCCTTCCTTCCTTCCTTCCTTCCTTCCTTCCTTCCTTCCTTCCTTCCTTCCTTCCTTCCTTCCTTCCTTCCTTCCTTCCTTCCTTCCTTCCTTCCTTCCTTCCTTCCTTCCTTCCTTCCTTCCTTCCTTCCTTCCTTCCTTCCTTCCTTCCTTCCTTCCTTCCTTCCTTCCTTCCTTCCTTCCTTCCTTCCTTCCTTCCTTCCTTCCTTCCTTCCTTCCTTCCTTCCTTCCTTCCTTCCTTCCTTCCTTCCTTCCTTCCTTCCTTCCTTCCTTCCTTCCTTCCTTCCTTCCTTCCTTCCTTCCTTCCTTCCTTCCTTCCTTCCTTCCTTCCTTCCTTCCTTCCTTCCTTCCTTCCTTCCTTCCTTCCTTCCTTCCTTCCTTCCTTCCTTCCTTCCTTCCTTCCTTCCTTCCTTCCTTCCTTCCTTCCTTCCTTCCTTCCTTCCTTCCTTCCTTCCTTCCTTCCTTCCTTCCTTTTCTTTTTCTCTTTCATTTTCTTTCCTCTCTCTCTTTCTCTTTCCTTTTCTGTTTCCTTTTCCTTTCATCTTGTCTTTTTTTCCCCTCTCAACAGGGCCAGATTTACCCAACAAAAACCCTGATGGGAAACAGAGAAGTGTATGTTCAGAAAGGTAAGGTAAGCAAGGAAAACTGGAGACACAGTACGCTTTCAGAGCCTTAGGATCTTGTTTTAGGATCAGGATTCCAAAACAATGTTCATCTTATGTGAAGTAAGTAACTGAGAAGACAGGAAACTGCAAGACAAAGAGATCTTTCTGCTCCTCCTTTTCAACTTGATGTTGCACATGGAGAAACACTGAAAAGAGGTAATGATGGAGGGGAAAAATATGGTCTTCCAAGCTGGAAAGCCAACCCTCTTCTCATGTTTCCCTTTCTTCTGTCCCTCAGTGCAATAACCCATCAACAATACTCTGGATATGTGGCTGGACACTTGGGCATGAACTTGTCATGGTGCCCTTCAATTTCAGTAAAACTTTTCTATGGACAGACTCAAAGGATTGAGGCAAGAAATGACAGGAAACAGAAATTCCTGCAGCCATTTCCTTTCAGGTGGAACAGTGTGCATTTAGATAGCATTTACAACAGTTTTTCTTCTGATTGTAATATCAGTAGCATTCTCAGAAAGTGGGACTGAGGTCAGAGCTGAGATTCAGGATGTGTACTGCATAGGGCACATAATTACCTATTGCTATATATCCCAACCCCACACACAAATAATCTGAACATATTTATTTCTGACAAAATTTTACTAAGAATTCATATCAAATACTAAGAGCAACCACTGGACTTTGAAAGGTTTGGATCAGAGCTGGGAGCAGTATTTCATTCTTAGTTCTTACAGCAAGAGTGGATCAACTCAAAAGCCTGTTTCACATTTTCTTTGAATTATGAGAGTTCAAATTCCAGATCATAGCTCTGCTGTTCAGTGGATATATATTCATTGGCATTAGTGTTTCTGAATGGATTAACTCAGCCATTGTGGAATACAGATCCTACAGTTTGCTTCAAGATAAGCATGAGCGGTGTTAGAGCAAACATTTTGGATCCTTTCCAGGAGAAAAGGCTCGCTCATGGAAACTAAATGTTCTGTAGAGAAGTTGTGAATTTGATGAGTCTGTTGAAAGCATTCCAGCAGGCGTGTGACCAAAACGACTATTTTTCAATCAGTTCACCTATGTTCCTTTTCCCTCCCAGGCTCCACCAAACTCCATGGGCTGACAGAGCCCCACAGAAGAACAGAGAAAAATCAAAGGCAACTTTGGGTTTCTGAGGAGCATATTTTGGACTACAGCTCTAGAAACCTTTACAGTGACAATACCTGATTCTCCCCCAGGTAGAGTACTCTAGCAGTTTTGGTTACACTTTCAACAAGAAACTCTAAAAATATCACTGTTCTCCCATGAGAGGAAATTAATTCTTAACATGTAGTTTTGTAGTTTTCCTAACATACACCAGAGTTCTGCCTCAGCAATCACTCAGGGATGCAGAAGCTGTGTCCAGATTGCTGATGTCTGTGATGTCTTTGCCACCAGGAGCAGACTCACTGGAGAAAGTGAGGCTAGCATGTGCTCCAGCTTCCCACAACATGCTGGTGAGAGTGGAGCTGTTCAGGCCCTTGGGCTGGTACTAACTCCTCTCCTGATTTATCCTATACCCAAAGAAGGCTTCAAGTGCAGCATCATGGGCTTTTTTGTGTACCAGAGAAAAGAGATCAGCAGAGGGTACCAACTATGTCCAAAGAGCCAGCAGATGGAAACAAACATTGGTAGTTGCAGAGATATGACCTCATTACCCAGAAATGGAAGGCTTTCTATGTAAACCTTTTGCCCAAGTAAAATTATGCCACAAGAAGAAATATGCTTACTTTCACCATCTCTATTTATTAAAAGCATTGCTAACATGTTCATTGATAACTTGATTTATGAAGTTTATGACAAATTGCTTTCTTAATTGAAATATGTCAGGTTTCTAAATACTGAAGTTAATTATCCTTCCTTGTCTAGTTGAAGGCTGACCTTTAATTATACAATATTAATCCACATATTGTATGAATTATGTGAAATATCCATTTTGGATGTAGAGGGAGACATGTATGTGTTATTGTAGTGGAGTACAGTTACATAATTATTTTTAATTTAGGCTATCAGCTTAATTAAATACTTGCAGAAACCAAGCTTTTTCAGGAAATTTGCAATTACAATCAATTTGAATGTACAGCTACATTAATATGGTGACAAGCCCAATAATAAAAATGAACTAAGTAATTATGGGCAGGTGCTGAACAGATGTGTAAATAGAAGGTCTCTGCATGGAACATTGTTATATATCATTCTGAAAAGTGAAAGAAACCTGTTATCCATAGCCATTCGTATATGCAGTTATAATCAGTCACAAAAAAGTTGGTTCTTTCAATTTAGATAAATCACTTAAAAATGTGTATGGCACTTAGGCTTTCATTTTCTGTTTCTGGAAAGAAAGTCGAGTTGATTGAAGACTGCTGCTCTACTGTACTCAAAGAGTCTGCCGCACTATTGAAATATATTCTTCTTTCAACACATTTATGATGAGTGGGTTTTCAGTTTGGAATGGTTTAACAGTCAAAACAATTCACATTCCATATTACAAGTTGAACTTTATTTAAAGAAGGGGGGAGGCTAAGACTAGTTTAGAGTTGTTTGCTCAAGTTATCAGGTTGCCAAAGGCCCAATTTAACCTCCAAATAGTTGGAAAACAATTACATTGCATTACTACTGTGAATTGCTTTAGATAGATTTACAGTGTATTTTTTTTTCCTGTGTCTTTTAGGTTTTTTTTCCCAAGCCAGTATATTAAAATTTACTTTTTCAAGCCTTCTATTTTCATGTGATGTGTGAGAAGTAATTATATCTGTGATGTAAGCAAGTAAGCTAAACTGAAATAGTTTCTATAGCAAACGTAGAAAACCCAAGGAAAGACTGGAATCTAAGGAAAGGTGAATGTGAGCTATCCCCTTGTACGGAACGGGATGCCCTAAGCTGTCTATGGAAGATCACAATGCTTAAAGTAGCCATATCTAAGCAAGGAGCATGTCTAAACTAGACTCTTTAAGGAACTTACATGCTTTACTCCAAACTGCAGGAATCTGCCTTCCTGTCCCTGGTTTATGGCTTTGAAATGGATCCCAGTGGCCAAACCAGAGCCTTCTCAAGCAATACTGGAATAGCAGCAATGTAGTTTTCCTCATTTTCAGAAATAGTCACTACAGCTGTTGGCACTGTGGGAAGCTGTGAGAAGCAGCTGGAGTTGTGCACCATTCTCTTTCTTATCCCACCATGTGCAGGGCCATCGTCTTATCTGGAAAGTGAACAATTGACATGTCTGGAGAGAGATTAATAATGGAGCAGTGCTGCTGCAATAAAAACTGTCTGGACAGGTTCCACTCATCTATTTTGTTTGTAAAAGGGCAAACTTCAAAAGCATAAATTGGTATTCCAAATGTGCTGTGAAATATTTTGGGTGGGGAGGGTGAAGTGAGGACCTCACAGTGTTGCCTCCTAGAGTCCTCTGCAGCTGAATAGTCTTCATGGATGACATAAACAGCAGTGACTTTTACACTGTGCACTGGTATAGTGCTCTTCCATGGCCTCACAAGGCCATTCTCAGCCGGTAGACTGTATGAAAGCAGAAAAATGACAACGTTTGGTGTAACAGCCTTTCTCTCAATTCCAAACTCCAAGATATGCCAAACATTATGTGTAAAAAGTGAAAAATGAAGCAGTAATTATTTCCTAGGAAGAGTGAACAAATCCAAAGCTGAAGGGAGGACAAAACAGTCTCAGTTTTGAAGAGGAAATCCTCAGGATGCTTACTGACACCATGTGCCCTCCTTGCTACAGGAGCATGGCTGAAAGGATGGGCAGGCTCTTCATCATGCCTCAGCTATTGGACAGATGTCTATTTTAATGCAATACTTTGTGTTTTCAGTAAGAAAAGCTGGAACACAGAGTTTGTTGCTTTTGTCAGAGGAACATCTAATGGTTAGTCAGACTTTGAATATGAGTTGTGAGAAAGGGGAGTGAAGTATTTGGCAACATATGATATCTGGATTTTCATTCTTTATTCCTGGGGTCCAGTAAGGTGGGATATAAAACTAACCTCATACATTCTGGCATGGAATGATTTTGCTTATAGTTTCAAAACCAAAGCGGTTTGAATTTCCTGCATTGCCACAGTTAGCCACACATGCCTCCTCCTAGCTCTGCTTGCATTCCCTTTCCAGCTGCTCCCATAATCTCCGTGTTCAGCCATGTTTGAAGAGGTGGAAAGGGAGATTACAGAAGAAGTTGTGGAAGATTCATGCTACAGGTGCAGAGAAACACAAGCCAGCTCACACCCAAGAGCAGTGCAAAGATAGTCCTTGTGACCCACATGAGTTAGTGCCAGCACCAGAAGCAAGATTCCTGCTTCAGGACCATGCTGAGCAACCAGGCCATATCCTTCTCCAGCTGCACCAGCAACTGTGACTGACTCCACAGCACACTCTGTTAGTATTAGGGCAGCAATCTTTGCAGAGTACTTGGGGCACTTGTGGCCTTAGTTCCCTTGTCAGAGAACCTAGTGCCTTCAGCTGCATTTTAGCTGTGTGGGAATTGTTTGAACTCACTCCTGTTGCCACAGCTGCTTTAGGAAAACATTTAGTTAAAGATGAGGGCAAGCACACATTATAGATGTAAGCATATGGCTGTCACACTGCTGCCCAACAGCTTCTATAGATGTGTGGCACATTATGTTATCCAAAGCACTTGGAGTTTTTCAGACAACAAAAGCTAACGAAGGCAGCTATTACAGCTTTATGTGGCACTTGCTTCCTGATAGAATTGCCAATCCAGTGCTTTGAATTCTGTGCCAACAGCTTTGACACAAGTGAAAGGGCAAGCTGTGCTTTTAACATATGTGAATGCTTTGGTTGCAGTGATCACCCCTTTTTCAAAATTTTTATCACATATGGGAGACTGTAGATGCATACTTTTTCCAAAGTGACAACACTCAGACAATTGAGGTAACTTTTGTTGGAATAATTGGAATAACATGCAGTGGCAAACCTTCAAGAAGCAAAACCATGTGGCATCATCCAGCAACTATTTTACTGTCCTGCAAGTGCTTGTATTGAACAGACACACAACATGTGGCTGGCATGGTAAGCAATGCCCTGCACTGCAGCTGAAGGTTTACACCAGAAGCAAGCCATGCTGCTGAATTTCAGGGAACCTGCAGTCCTTTCATGACTACAGAATGAAGACAAACACAACAGCATTATACATTAAATTACTGGTTAAATAGTCTCAATTTGAGGACAGTTCATCCTCTAGTTTTAGCCTTTCTCACTCTATTTTTCCGTGTCTTAGCCTAAGAAACAGCTATTGAAATAAGGTGATATTTCTTGCTCTGCTTGAACAAGGTTGTCACAATACCCTAAGAACCGGATACTATCTATTTGGATCTTTCAATGGCAATTTCAGCAATGAAATGGCAATTTTTACGTCTGTGAAGGTGATGAATATAGCCTAGAGGTACTAGAATGCAGAAGACTGTCTTCCACGAGAAAAACTTCAGCCAGGAATGCCTGAGGTTCCTTCAAAAGTGCTGGTGCAAACAAACAGTTCTTTTGCAGAAGGTTTGCTCTGGCTGAGGAGCTATGCATCAGGCAAAGGTGCTACAGGAAGAAGTGAACAGGCTATGTAGTATTTGAGCAAAGGAGCAAGAAATAGATCAGTTGTTTTCAGAGACACTTCAGCTTCAAGGCTCTCTAGGGACTCGAACCTCCTCTGTAGTGGGGAGGCTGATGGACTTGATGGAACACTGCAGGGTAATTAGTCAAGGGACTATTAGTCAAGGATCTGTTAAAGATGATGGCTGGATATTAGGAAAAAGATCTGAATCCAGAGGGTGGATGAACACTGGAGCAGGCTCCCCAGGGAAATGCTCACAGCACCAAGCCTGGCAGAGTTCAAGAAGTGTTTGAACAATGCTCTCAGACACATGGTGTGACTCTTGGGGTGTCCTGTGCAAGCCCAGGAGTTCAACTTCATGATCCTTGTGGACTGGATGGTCCCTTCCAAGTCAGCATATACTTCTATGATTCTGTAAAGTACATTGTCAATTCTAAACCTTTGCTTCATGTGGACAGGATGTGGCAAATCTTGGCACTGTGTGCTATTTGTCAAAGAAAAATATAGTCCAGACTTCATAAAGCCTTGACCCTTGAAGTGTTTGTGTTGGGCTTTGGATGGCACATGGTGTGCAGCCCAATGCAAGAGAAGGTTGGGCTGAGGAACCAGTGAAGTTCTGCTCTGAGGCATCTGCTGAACAGAAGCAGGTCCTAGCACAATTCTTTACTTCAACAGATTCATCACTAGAGCAGAGTATGAGCTGAATGAGAAAAAACTATGCCAAAAATTTTGGGGTTTTGGCTGACTGGGAAAAATAATTTTCCTATCATCTTTTTTAAGCTTTGTTACAAATGAGAAAAAACCCGTATTTTGTAAAATGAAACCTCTTTTAAGGTAAACCCCCCCCCCAATTTTTCTTGACTTTTTATTTTTCCTACAAGCTTTGCCATCTTTTAGGCAATCAAAGCAATGTAATGAAGTTAGCACAGATTCTCCAGAACATACTGTTTAGGAGGAAAAGAGACTCAGGAAGATTTTACTCTACTGACATGAAAAGCCACATCACGAGTAAAGAGACTGAATCTTCAGATACAGACATTCAGTCTGTGTCCTTTGCAGAGTAACTAACCAAGGAATTGTGCTCTCATCAGCTCCTGCTCTCCTAATGTTTCTCTTTCTTTCTTCTTCCCTCCTTCCTCTTTCCATTAAAGGATTTTTTTAATATTCAAGCTGTCATTTCTGAATGTGTGACTTGCAGATTAATGCTTACATTAACAGAAATGTTAGTCATGATCAAATGCTCTCTCATCAGAACACTTCCTTATTAACTGCAGTGGGTCAAGTCAAAAGCAAAGTACAGAAATAGTTCCCTCTCCTTGTTTGTTAAAAAAATTGCAAAAGTTGATCTGCATATACAAGGTGCAAAATAACTCCAACAGAACAGGAAGGTTTGTCCCAAGAATAAAGACATCTTTTCTGAGCATAGGTTGACTTTGAGCTTTGTGCTTTTATGCTGTCTGTTTAATAGAACCAGAATATTTAAAAGGTTTTCTTTTTCAATCATATCACCAGGTGATTTAACGTCTTTTCTGTAATTTTCTTATTTCTGTCATTTCTCTTACTACAAAGGCCAAAGACTAATCTGCTCTCATAATATATAGAGGGATCAGATGGGCAGCTGCTATAGTGCACTGACTCTGTGGACCGGAGTGCCATTGCTGCCTAGCTGCACCTTGTGTCACTCCTGTATCAGGCAGGACATCTCTGAGGAGGTGGCAGCGTGTTGAATGCAAGTGCAGGCAGGAGGCTGGCTCAGGAGCCACTGAGCTCATCTCCTCTCAGCAGAGGATGTCTGTGAGTTCACACTGGCCAGGACAGCTGCACACTTCAATCTGCACACAGAACCTAAAGTGACCTTGTAATCAGGGCACTCACTTTAACTTAAAAGTGTCCTATCGCATTTCAGTGATGAACAAGCAAAAGACTTTATCTTACAGTTCCTGTTTTCAGTGGACATGGCATCTTCTTTGAAAAATGCAAGGAGAGGCAGGAAGACTCTGATTGCAGACTTACAGTGGGTTTCCACATAGACATCCATCTGCCCTAATTGCACAGATATTTCTCACTTGTTTTTGTCTATAAACGACACCACCTACTCAAACAGGCCACTTTAGATTTTAACATAAGGTAAGATTTGCAGTGCCTAAAGACACCTGGATACCAAGGCTACTCAGAATATCCTTCCTAAAATATCCCCCGAATATCCTTCCTAAGATATCTACTGCTAGGGTTCTGTCTTCCAGTGCTCCAGAAATCCTTGCTCCCAAACTTTCTCCTAGGGTATTTAGCTATAAGCCAAGACAACCCACTAAACCAATGTGTAAACCTCTAAAATGTTCAATATGCATCACAACATGGAGATATCTGGCACTAGGCAAGGCTTTCAAGCTCCAGAGGATACACAAAGTCCATTATTAGATTGGTTCTTCATTAGCCCAACATCTGGCTCTCAGCTCCTCTCATGGTAGTGCCGTGGTTGGGATGCTACCTCAACTTCATTTTCATAAGTTACACTGTTCAGTGATTTATATCAGTCTGCTTTTAATCACATCATGCCAAAATTAACCAACTGTAATTGTCACCCAGGGTAGGCTGCCTTCTGGAAAGGCCATAAATGAGATTAACTATGAGGGCAGGATGCAGCTGCATGGCTATGAAGAGGAAGAGAAATCTGTGCACTAGCTTGGCCGCTACCCCATAATGTAAGAGAAAGAGCATGGCCTAATGGGAAGAAAGGAAGACTGAAGTATCTATTACTTCATGCTTTCCCCACCTTCTCCCCCCAGTTTTCCTTATGTATATTTTTCAGCTGCAGAGAAATGAAAACATCTTTATTTTTTGTTTCATTTCTCAATCACTCTGTTTACAAGATCAATTCAAATATTTAACTTCAAATCTCAAAGTACTTCCCCTCTCTTCCTCCCATAATTTCAGTTTGTCAGCAAAAATGCACCCATAAACTCATCATGTTCACATATGTGTGTACAGCATCCAAGCCACATTGTGCTCTGCAGCACAGTGAGAGCCTTTGCATAGCTGGAAGGAGCAGAGGAATGGGATCTGGAAGGTGGGAAACCTTTAGAGCATAACTCTTCCCTTTTGGTGCTTCAGATCCTGACTGAAGTCATAAAGTGATCTAGAAGCTTCAGGCTCTAACAATGGAGTAAGCAGAAGATACATGGTTATGACATCAGCTCCATACTAGTTGCCAATATTTTTTTAACTAGGAAATATTAGGAAATACTGGCAAATGCGATAACACAGTGAAATGTGGTGACAATAGGAATACTGTTCATATCTTGTTCATTCAAGTTATGACACAAAGTAGAAAATGCAATTAAAACCGTGTGATGATCTTTAAAGTATCTGGCTTTGTTTAAAACTACCCTTTTTAACAAGACCAAATGTAAAACAAAGGCTTAACAAATGATTTTGTTAATCAGACAATTGTGGCACAAAAGGGAAAGGGAGCCTGGCTTTTGTCCTGCTGCTGCAGAAGTGGAGGAAAAATTGGTTGGAACACAGAAAGTAGAAGAGCTTTCCTCTCCCTCTTCGGTGATCTCTCTGCATAAACCAGCCATAGCAGTGGACTCTTGGAGGTCTTTCCTGGAGGGAA
Source organism: Passer domesticus (assembly GCF_036417665.1). Classification (NCBI taxonomy): domain Eukaryota; kingdom Metazoa; phylum Chordata; class Aves; order Passeriformes; family Passeridae; genus Passer; species Passer domesticus. Next base: position 94,343,463 of record NC_087476.1, read on the forward strand.
AGAAAGAGGTTGTCATACAGTTAGTTAACTTTAGAGCTAAAAAGAAAACTGCCGCATGAGCCCTGCCTTGAAATACAACCAATGTAGCCAGTAATCAGTAACAGCTTTCCCCTTCAGTGGAAGATACAAGAAACCCACAGCACGTTCTCAGCGACAGTTTTGATGCATGCCTTGCTATAAAGCTGTTCAAAGGGAAACTTAGAGCCCAAAACTGTTACAGCTATACTCTTTATTCTACAGAGCTAGATCCTATAATCCCATTGATGTATCTTCTTTTTCTCTTATGGTCAAAGGTCTGGCAGATAAAGACTGATTTATTGTTTATACTTCTATAATTACCTCATGGAATATAAGCCCTTAGATCTGGTGAACACCTCTTCTTGTAACATCACACCTATTCTTTCCTCTTTCTCTTTTCCTGTGTTCTCACATCTTTGCTTCTTGTATCTCGATCCTTTGATGTTCAAACCACTGTCATAATTAATATGTGCCAACTGGTCCCCATCCCCATCCTGCTCTGCTGTGAGCAGGAAGGCAGGGAAGCATCGCCCACTCACTGTTCTTACCCCACTTGTGTCTTTTCTCCTTGATGTGCAGAAAAGGAGTGAGTGGAAACCAGCTGGTGTTTCTGCTTGTACATGTTCATGGATGAATGGGAATAGTCAATAAAGGTCAGATGGAATAAAGAGTCCCAGACAAACTCAAAGCATCCTGACAGAGTGTCTAACAACAGGCAAAAGCCACCATCAGAAAATCTGTGTCTATAATTTCCCTGAGCCATTGGTGTCTCTTCAGTATAGAACAACAGCAAATGAAATTGCTCAAGTCACTGTTAGTAATATGCCTGCTATCTGGGATGTATCTTTTATGGTCATTAGCTAAGGCAACTCTAGATTTTATTTTATGAGGACCAGCAAATGAAACTTTGAAGGAGCTTTCTTTTTTTAGATGGAAGGAGAGAATCAGTGCAGTGGCACTTGGGAGATAAATGTGTAAACTGAAGATCTGTCAAAGCAGAATTGAAAAATAATCTCCAGAACAGAGCAAATTTCATTTAGGCCTAATTCAAAGATGAGGAAATCACAGATAGTATGACTTCAACTAGACAAAAATGGTATTTTGTACATATGACATTGGATGCAGCTTAGAAAATCATTCCATAGTCGGGATTTCATATCTGTACACGGGAAAAGTCCCCACCACTGAAGCTCTGAGCATTCATACACTATTGCTATGGGGTGTAGCAGGATTTTCAAGGACCCTCAGCATCAGATTAGCCCTGGTTCCTTGGGGCAATTCCTGCTGACTTCTGCTGGAGTAAAAATAAGACAATGCAAACCAATTACTGGAAGATTTCTCACACATTCATGTTGTTGTTCTGGCTTTACCCAGTGAGAACTGCCAAAGGGACAAGTACTGCAAAGGGGGAGCCAAGCACAGCAATTCCAGGCAAGAATGGGATATCATACATAAATTGAAAGGCAGACTTTTAAGCCTGAAGCAATTGAGGTGTCCTTACTGCTAGATAGCTTAGGTAGTGTTTGGCTCAGGAAATACCCAGCCCCAGGCCTAAGACTTGTGGCTGAGTTTTTTCAGACTAACAAGTTGCTGAAACATAATACATATCTCTGTTTGGAGCCACAGAAAATCTTTGACTTAATTTATTCAGTAAAAATGGCACATACAGAGACAGTTGCTGAAACTTTTTTGAAGTGTTTTTTCTTAATCTAGTCCATAAAGAAAGCTGGTGCACATACAATTTCTGAAGCTTTTCTGGCCCAGAAAGCAGTGTATATCTGGCACACATTTGACAAGCATCTTGTATGGTCCCATCAAATTACCTTTTGAAATAGATCTTAATTCCAAGAGCATGAGCTTACGCCACATGAGAAGCGCAGTTTACCGCACGGCGTTCAGGATCTGCTCAGCCAGTATTGCATTTTGACAAAATTTCACGCATCTATCACAGAATCACAGGAAGGTTAAGGATGGAAGGGAACATGGGACATCACACAGTCAAACCTCCCTGCTCAAGCAGGGTCCCACAGAGCATGTTACTCAGGATTGTGTCTGGAAAGCTTTTGAATATCTCCAGTGACAGAGATTCTACATCCTCTCTGGACAATCTGTTCCAGTGCTTGGTCATTTGCAGAATAAAGAAGTTCTTCCTTATGTTCAGGTGGAACTTCCTGTGCATCAGTTTCTGCCCATTGCCCCTTGTCCTTTTGTTTGGTGCTACCGGGAACAGCCTGACTCCTCCTGACACCCTCCCATCAGATACTTACAGACACTGATGAAGTCCCTTCTCAGTCGTCTCTTCTCTAGGCTAAGCAGGTCCAGCTTCCTCAACCTCTCCTCATAAGGAACAGGAAATACATTCAGGGGAAAGCATGTCATAATTCAGTGAATTTCTTCCAATTAAGACTGTCTTTCACAGGTAACTAATTTATATTGGGAAGTCCTTATTTCCTGACACTTTGCTAATATTTTTCTGTTAGAGTGTTTAAAATGTTTATATAAAGTCCTTATCTTTATTTTTATAGACTCAGCTGTCAATTGAAAAGCCTCCTTTTGAATAGGAAAGCTCTACTAATGATGATCCACTGGATATCTACCACAACATTTATTGGAGAGTCTCAAGAATTGGTACAAGTTGGTACAAAGCACCTGGAAATAAATCAACCACAAGTCCTTCAGGTTCTGACACAACTCTTGAGTCAGACTAATTTTCTCAGCTGAGAATTGCTCCCAGGTCAAAAATCCAGGCTTTGGAGCAAGCACAGCAAAAATATTACTAGCAGAGAGATAATATCTAAATCAATGTTGAGTGCCCAGCATACATGATCACCTTATAGTTAAAATATGAAAGACAGGCTTTTATTCGTTTAACAGTTGTGAATAATATTTTCAAGTAATGCCAAATGTGTTACAGATGTTGATAGGAACAACTGCTGACTTCAGCATGCTCCAACACAGAGTTGAACTACTTTGGAGAAATCCAGATCAGAACTTTGCAGCCAGCCTGCCCATAAATCACAAACAGCTAAACACTGTAAATAATACCAAGCCAGTCCAAGATCCTACATCCAACTCAAGGTTTTGGGAAATTTGCTAACTTTACTGACAGCTGCTTGTGAAGGTCTGAAGCAATGTTCTCCATCTTAAAACAGCACAACTTGATGAAAGTCCTGTCTTGGAGTTGCATACAGAAGAGGGAATCTTGTTAAAGTGCTGGCAGGGTAATCAATGTGACGTAATAGATGTTATGTACTGCATTAAACTATTTTGCACATCAAATACTGACTCTATGGAAAAGAGGACACATCATATTCCAGTGCATGATGAAGATGATGCCTTAAATGCAAGGAAGCAAAGAATGAACACCAGTATAAAATTCACCATGCCTTCTTGAGCTAACTTGAGAGACCAACTGGTACTGCTTCAAGAAGGAACAGTTTGCCAGCTAGGCACAGTAAATGTGACCATTATGATGGGAGGCAAGACTGTCCCTCATTCTCTGTAAAGAAGACATAAACGGGATGTATTTTCAAGTGTTTTGAACAGTTTTACTCTGACCATCCTGTCCAGGATATGTATCACCAATTCCACTTGGGACAAGGCTCCAGAGACCAGTAGAGCTTATTCCAAGGAAATTGTTTTAAAAACTGAGTCCAAATTTTCCATCTTTCCATCTTCAAAACTGACCTCTTAAAGTTCATTGTAACATTATATCACATGCATAAATTTTTAAGTAGTCTGTTGAGATAATACATTTTTGATTATTGAAGTAATTGTGAACTGTGTAAAAGTGACAAAACTAAAACCTAACCTGTCTTCTATGCATCAGTCTTGCAATGCTACATAGATGTCTGCTTTTATACCTCTGTAGTTCCAATCTGATTTTCAGCTTATATAGAGGCCTGGAAATATTTTGCTTCAGAATGGAAGAATTGTAATGCACAGTGGAAATTCTTGCTTAAAATGGCACATGCACACCTCTGATCCAGATTTTGGGATGCGGAAGGTTTCTTCTTAGTCACTTATTTTAAACTCTCAGCAATATATCCTACAGTCTGATTTCTAGGCGTCTCAACTTTGCCACTAATAACATTTGTTACAGTTTTCATGTAAGCCAGCTCTAGTATCAGACACATTCATATTTTCCATTACACAAGGGAAATATCTGGTGATGATTGGGAAAGCCTAGATAGATGTCTTGCTAGTAAGTCAGACTGTGACACTTACCAATTTTCCAGGCAAGTTCAGGAATGATTAAGAGCATAGCAGGTCTCAAAAAGGATTAGAAATATGTAAGGATAATAACAGAATTATGGCAGATCAGAATGAAAAATAGATGAAAGAGCAGTCATGTCTAAGCCCATGACCTGTTTTGGCCTGCAGTCCTCCTTAGGCTCAGTGGCTTATTTGTGCTCCAGGCATCACTGGGTGGTTCAGGCCATGCAGGACGCACTACGGGGCTAAGACTTTGGTCTGGGAGGAAACTTCTGTCTGGAATGTTTTTTTTTTTTTTCTATAAAGATCTATTATGTGTGTATCTTTGGCTTACAATGTCTTGTCAAGCCTAAAAACAAGGTAGTGGACTTAGCATCAGGTCATGAACAAAAATGAGTCATCCTGGAAGCGTCAGCCTGTAGCAAGAAGCAGCAAATCACCTATTTGGCTGTGACTGTGGTAGATGAGGTTAGCTGATAGCTTGTCCAGCTAGCTCCACATTTCTGGGGAAAGGAGAAGACTTCAAGGACAAGGGAAGTTATACAGGGCTGGGAGAGCCAGCCCTTCAGGCTCACACTCAGCAAAGTGATCTTACATTGCAAAACACACTGTGTTTTAAAGATAATTTCTCTGTAGAGCTGGCTAAATTCTGCTTTACCAACAGGGCTGAGGGACTCCAAACTAAATCTGCTGGGATAAAATAAAATCATAGGTTTGACCCAAAATCTGTGTGCTGCATGTATCTAAGAAAACTTAAGATGACATCTGCACTTGTTACCATGGGGGATGGCTTTCTTCTCTCAGACGAACTGTGGAATTAATTTATGTGACATATAAGTACATTTACAACAAGAAAGGAATATTACAATAATCTTCAATGAGGAGGGAATCCTATTTCCCCAGTTCTCTTACAGTTCCAAGATGAAAAATCCAAGACTCCTTACAAGAAAAACAACTGTTATTTTGTTTTGTTGTTTTTGTGTTTTATTGGTTTGGTTTTGTTTGTTTTCTTGTTGTTGTTGTTGCTGCTTTTTAAGGGAACTTTGAGTTATTCAGCGAAATTCTGCTGCTGAATAAAAGAACTTTAAAAGTATGAAATGTGAAGTCCTAAACTGCAACAGTTTAGAATTCAATTTTTATGTTAAATTTTCTCTAAACTCCTATTTATAACAATGAAAACCAGCTCTGTAAAAGGATATTTTATCCCATACTCAAAAAATTAATATTTGTGTACATTAAACAGAATAAGGAAAGCTAATGACCCAGGAGAGAGTACAGAGTTACGTAACAATTTGGAGGTCTCTAACACTCTATCTTATTACGCTCTAAAGAATATGTGGGATTTGTTGATACTTCTGATGACAGGCTTTATTTATCTTACAAAAATACAGTACATCCTGGTAGCATCTACTATGATGTCTTGTCTACTTTGTGCTACTCCATTAACATGGCCTCATCCTGCTTAGGGAGACACAGAAGACGGAAAGAAGCATTTAAGGTTCTGTGTCCTTATTCTCATTTGTGAAGGTTTCTAGCTGTGACAGAAGCACCTGTCTTCTGAAAACAGGAACGAGGACAGCGCCTCATATGCATGCACTGGAGTGCACACCCACACATTTAATTTATCAACAGCACATCCTACTGCCATGTCCTCAGATAAATATTAGAGACAAATTCAAATAATTCTGCTGAATAGCTGAACCACTATGTTGCCAGTGATCTAATCTGTGTGTGTGTGTATACATGTGTATGTGTCTACACGTACATATCAGAGAGAAGAGAACCTTGAAAGCAGGATTCTGCCACAGAAGATGAGCAGTAAGGATGTTGCTCTCTGTACCATCTAAATAGTATGATACTTGGCAAATAAACTACTTGAATTTTCATGGAAAGAGAGCAAGGAAGGATGAGAATGATTTCCAGATTATGGAAATCCATCCTTTGGTTTGGATTCAGCCCCTCTTGGTGAACCTCTCATGTATGTTCATTTCAATGACATTTTGGTGGCTGCTGATACTGAGAAGATAATGAGATTGATACATTCTGGTATGTAGATGCATATACAAAATTTGTTTTCCTTCAGGAAATATTTATTTCTAAGGAAGATGTAAAAACACTCACCGGGATTATAATGCAGTCATTTCCAATAGTATTATGTACCACACCTGCACTGCCTTTCCAAACAAACAGGAAGATGTGATATTGCCATTTCAACGTTATCCTTGATATTCCATTTCATAGTCAGAATTTTATAGTCAAATTTTAAATGTGGGGTTTTCCCCACTGTTCAATCTCACTGTAACTATACACAGCTACAAATATTTCTTAAAATCTTTTAATAAATATGCAAAAGAAACAGACCTGAAAGCCTGCGGATGATTCACTTACTATAAAGTCTTGAACTACTATATTTTCACAGGCAACATCAGCACATGGTATCAGTCCATATAAGTGATCCTGTCTTGAATTCAGAATGCACAGTCCTCTTCCTCTCTCCCTTGGGCTCCATATCTCCAAGGGATATTCATCTGTGCTGTTCTTCCCCTGCACTTTTGCTCAGTGCTCTGTCTCCACCCACATTTACCATTCTCTAATTTCCTTCAGGCATGTGGTCAGATAATGGAGCATGATGGACACCATTACTGTGGTCATTGCCATAGTGCATGAGTTACTGCTCCAAATTTCATTTGCAGCCTTGTGGTTTATTCATTTATTTTTTTTTTTAGGACCTTTTGGCCTCTTTTGACTCAGACCCTACATAGTAATAACTGCAGTTTTAATTCAACAGCCCTATGCTGGTTAGGAAATTTTACAAACTGATAACTAACTGCAGCTACTCTGTAAATACCACTGCCTCTGATGTGAAAGGCAATAATCCTCAAGAGGACCAGAAGAGAGCCTGCTGCATGCAGCAAGTCCTTGCAGCAGGCAGAGAAAGTATGGCAGAGCTTTAGGTAAGTGGGATATAATTAGCCATGTTGGAATTTGACCAGGATATCAGGGTTAACACCGCTGCTCCTGTGAGAAGTGCCTTGGGAGTTCCTCAGCAGCAGGCAGCCAGGACCTCTTGTTTTCATCACATTCCAGGCACTACATGACAGCTACCCAAATACACTTTGCTTTAATGAAACAGGAACACACATATTATACCTACAATTTGGAACAAAGGTATGGACTTCATCCCAGAACAGATTCATTCACTTTTGTGAATTATTCAGAGTGAAAAAGGACTTCTGTATTTTGGTTCTGGACCTTATCTGTTGTGAAATAGTAAAAACAAAATCAGTCACTGGTGAAAGTGTGGAGCCCACAGGCTTCTTGAACAACTCAATGTGCTTGTGATTGACTGATAAGTCTAGAGGTGGGCATTTCTTGCATTGGGCTTTTATGCATTGTCTGCAAAATCTGTTTGGAAAGAGCTGTGGTCACGGGCATTACCCAGTGCTCCGGGCTGTGCATGGAGATTGAAGTACAGGCAGAAGTCCCAGTACATACAGCATCCCATAAGACTCACCCAGCTGCTTCCTCTGCATGTGCTTTTCAACTACTTGTGTTTCTATCTTAAAAGAGCTGCTCTAGCTCTTGCACTATGAGCTAGTTGCCTTCCTGAGGCCTTTTCTAGCCCCAGGTTTTTATTACTTTCCTGTGAGTCATGCATACCATGGATTGATGCAGCTCTGCCCTGCCCAGGAAGACTGCAGGGACAAACAGCTGCTGGTGGTGTGAGGAATGAAGCTTCTTTAACTCCTACAGTAAATCTCTGCTTGCTACCAGCAACAACCAGAGGGTTATGGAAAAGTGGCCAAGAATTTTACACTGATTAGTATATGGAAAAGAGATTTGCTGTATGCCAATCTTTTCCATAACCCAAAATTATTCAATTGTAAACTGTATTCACCTAGGCTCAAATCAGTACACTTGTCACCAGAAATTTCCAAACAATTCCATTATTCCTCCACAGACAAAAGAGTGTGAACATTGGCAAAGTTTAGTCCTTCTTATTTTATACATTTCCATATGTTGGGCATGGAAGAGAAACATATCATTTCTCTCTCAAATGTATTCCCTGCTGTGTAATGTGAATGTATTATGTGTACTCATATTGCAAGACAATGAGATTAGACAAATTACTGTACTCTAAAAAGTGACATTAAAAATTGCCTCTCCATCTCTATTAGCTTACTTTTTCTCAGTCAAATATGTTTGGCTTACAAGAAAAACGATGTTTTTCATTCTGACCTCAGGCTTCCCAAATTCAAACAGAGCTATGGGTCAATAGCTGAATGAGAAAAGGTTTGTCAGAATGATTCAGATCCTTTTTGACACCTCAACATCTTCAAATTACTGCTTATGTCAGGCATTGGTTATGTCTGACACTGAAAAGCTGGGAACAAGCACATGGTTCAGATGATGATCTGTGTATAGGAATTCAGATAATCTTGCGGTAGCTCTGTTCCACTCCATGTGAAATGAAAAAAGAACATAACTTTTTTTGTCACTTTGTAGTTAAAGCAGAAGAGTAAGACAAGAGTCAGCCAATGTAATGAGTTAGAAATGTTTTATATTAGCTTTACACAGCAGAATGAATGTGAATCTTTTCTTCATGTTTTGTGCCAACAAGTGTTGTGGAGACTATTTTGCTACGTGGTTATTAAAAACAATACTGCCACAATTGCTTGGCTAGAAAGGGCTGTACAGAAGCTGTCTTCTTTCTGATGGTTGTGAGCAGCAGCAGAAGCCAGGGATTCCATGTGGGCTTTGGTGTCATTGCAAACCCGGCAGGTCTTCCCCGCAGCTGGCAGGAGCCCAAAAGCAGCTTCCCAGGTCTGTTTAGACCCTGAAGAAGGATGAATGTTTGGTAGAAAAATGAAATTATCTCCTTTTCAGCTTCATGGTAATTTTAATAAAGTGTAAATAGAGCTGAGCATGTAGGCTTTGGCCTCTAAATTGCCATTGGCCACAGATGAAGACCAAAAATAATATATCTGTAAAGTGGTGCATCCAAGAAGATCCACAACCCACAGCTGCCTCTCCATTTAGAGACAGCCATCTCCTGATGTGCTCGAGCTAGCTTCCCATTTCTGGGCACAGTGTGGTATGTGTGGTTGCTGCAGCCTTGCTGCAGGACTGGGGACTCTTCATGAAAACTGCAGGTAGGGGACATCCTGTTCCATCCTCTAGTTGTGGGGCACTGGGAACAGAGAGAGATATTTGCTCTGAAGTTTGGAAAAAGAGCAATTAAGGAAAAGTCATATTGAATGAGAGGAAACGAATTAGCCAAAATACAGCAGCTCCTGGTGGAGGAGATGGTGGCCAGTTCACAACACTGGCTCTGCACTGCTTTACACTGTGAATGGGCTGTTTGTGCTTCTTCAGGCTCAGTGGCTTTGAACAAGAGGCACAATTGCAGGGACTGTTGCTGGCAGGCTTTAGCTTGGCTGGAGATGGATGTCCAGGCTGATGGAAGACACCTGGTAGGTCAGAGCAGTGGAGCAGGGATGTGTGGGTGGCACAGCCTGGCTGCCATGGCTGCTGGCAGGTGGGCTGTGCCACAGCTGCCCCTCCTCACACTGCAAATTCAGCTGTCTCACAGGCAATCAGGTGATGGCAAAGTTCTCCAAGCTGGCTGGAAATGGCTGGGTGGCAGCCCTTGAAGCAGACAATAGAAATGCTGCTAAGTAGAGGCCATGTGCTCTATTCTGATTCATAGGACATGGCTGGAACTCAATAAACTTTTGCTAACATGAGCTGTTTTGTGCCTTCTATCAAGACTCTTTCTCTATGCTTTGGTTCTTATTTTGTCCATCTTCTGGGCATTGACAGAAAGCTGTAAACAGGAGAACCTGGGCTGAGCACCGGGCAGGAATATAGGCTCTTCAGTGCTGGTCCATGCTCTCTGTTGTGGCCCAAGGCATCTCCCTCACCATGACATCATATCAACTTCCCCTGGTGAAAGTAGGAATAATACCCACTTCCCCCCTCCCATAATAAGTCCATTTCCACGGTGCTGGGAAATTTTAAAATTGTTTTTTGAGCTTAATGACATTTTTTTTCCTGGAAATCCCCCGGATGACAGTACATCAGCAAAAGAGTATTGACATGATCTGGGCATCCCCAGATGTGCTGTGACAGAAGGCTGAACTGTCGATGGTACTGGCACAGCCCGGGTAACTGGCACAGCAAGGGCAAATGAACAAAATACACAGGGTGGGGAATGCTTTCGTTATTGAATAAATTGGAGAAACTCAGTCCACAGAACTGATTTTCTTTCCAGGAGGAATATTGCGATGTGGAATTTTGTTCCATAATTGTTCTATTTAAAACATTTGTTGAAAATTAAAACAACTTAATTTGAAATAGGTCACAGGCAGTCTGGGCAATTAAGTGAACTGTGTTTTAACAAAGTGTAATTACATCAGCTCACAGATGGCATTCTGAATTTTGGAAAGCTTGTTCTGCTTTAAGGTTTAGCGCTTGGGATTAAAGACAGTACAGTAAAACTTAAAAGATTTAAGAATTATACTCTAGGAAGTAATGCTGTAATAAGCTTTAGATCAACAGTTCATATAGCATCATGGGACTCTCAGACCCCCAAGAGAAAGAGTTCTAATATACTGTAACCTACAACTTTCCCCTTGAAATGTCTTAGTTCTGCAAAGCAATAAACCAGTCTGGACTAAGTTACTGAAAGTCTTTGAAGTACTGGAAGACCCATAAATAAGGTGAGTACTTTGGAAGGGGGGGCTCATTTTGTGGTGTACATATACAACTATTTCATAGTCAAGTTGATTTGTAGCTGCCTGTATGTCAGTTTCCTGGGAACAATAAATCTTCATTCAAGCAAAACTAAAATGTCACCAGTATTTATTTCATGCATTTTTTACCCCATCAGGAGAAGAAAAAGTCAGCATTCATGTAAACTTCTATGCCCAGTTTGCAGCTTTGTGCTAAAACTATGCTTAATAGTATGAAATTTTTATAAATTTAAAATGTAAACACTGGGTAACAGATGTACCATTGCATGGCCAAAAAAGAGTGGTAACTGTCACTGGAGAAATAAAACTGAGTTATTGTTTCCAGTTTCAAAAGAACAGCAACAAGTCTAAAAAACTATATGTGATCTTTGTCCTTTTTTCCCCCCTCAGACACCTGCACTCATCTAATGTTTCACTGAGCCCTGAAAAATAAATGCATAGCTTCAGTCTCCTAATCCATGTGGCTCCAGAGACCACTGTTACATGAGAACTTAAACTGATGATGCTGAGCGTCCTAGGGGCAGCTTAATCTTTTTTAATTCAAATCAACTGAGTCCCATGTGGCGCTAGGATGATACTCTATATGCTGCAATCAGACTGACCTAGACTTCTTGTGCTCTAAATGATTAATGAAACTGCCTCCTAGTTTGTTTCTATGGTGATCCGAAACTTGACACGATGTAGGAATCTGCCATTCACGCTGAATGAAATGAGGAGGAGATAGCCCAGGAACAAAACTCCATCAGTTGCATAGAGTAGGCTCAATTTTAAGTCATTAGTCTCCTTGTACTTGGGTTGTTGACTCTTGAAAATAAGAGTGAGATAAAATATCCAAGTTAATATAGCTTTAATTGGATAGTTTACTAGTAAATTGTTTCAGTATTAGAAAAATGAGTTACTCTGAATAGAGCTTTCTAAGTTTTCTTTTGATGGGCAAATGTGGGACAGTGCTAGAGCAATAGCTACAGAGTTTGCAGTTTCCTATAAAGAAGCTAATTCAACTGTGAAAGCCCTGCAATGCCTTTAAATAATATAAATAGTGCTCTAAGAAAAAATAAAAACAAAACTTAGGGAAAAAAAAGTCTATGTTCAGGTTTTATTGAGTCCATGAAGAAGACTCCTTGTATCCTGCATTTTGGTACTGCCCTTTCAAATAAGGAGTGATTTACTTCACTAGAGTGCTTTGAGGCTTTCAAAGCAAATAAATTACTTTCATTTGCAAAGGGAGCACCAAACTTTTAAATATTTTAGGTAGTCCTGGAACCACTGATAAGTGTCTTTAGTCACACTTCGGTCTATTTATAGTGCTAAGGTAAAAAAAAAAACAACTTAAAAAGTCATCAGTAAATTAGCAGAGCTGCTGCACCAGCCATAACACCATGAAGCCCAGATCAAAGCATCCTCCTGAATTTTTACTCAGAGAGCCAGGGTAGCAGCCCATGCTGGATTCCAAGAGCTTATTGCTAAATTGTAGGCAGTGCTGCCATTAGTTACTTACTGAAGTTGACTTGGTTGTTCTACTGCTGTAGCTTGAGTGCATTTAGAGCAGGCCTCATCTTTGCTCCTTTCTACTCCCAGGCAAACACATTTGAGCTCTTGTTGAGCCAAATCTCTAAGACCATCTAAAGATGTGCAAAAGCAAAGGTTTTCTGAAGATAGCGAGTGCAGTGGAGCCCTACAAGCTCTGAGATAATTTGGAGTGTTCTTTCTGTTTCTGTCACTTAACCCTGCCTTTATTGCCTCTCTTCCAAACTCCCGAGCACTGAGCACACCACTGTTTCGTGTCTTTTCACCAGATCCTCTCCACCAAAACAGTGAGAGATGCTGCTGCTCTTTTCCCTTCCATGTCTGTTTAAAAGGAACTCTGTTGGCTGTGTATTTGCCTCTGGCGAGGCCGCCCCAGCACTGATCTCACTGCATCTCTCAACAGCTTTTCAGGAGGGCACAGCACACCCAAATCATCTCATCGCTTCATCTGGAATCAATCACAGTAGGTCCGCTGATGTCAAGAAAACTATGCTCATTTGCATCAGCACGTGACCTGGTCCTATCTCTTTGTGATCTTTAGATCAACAGTGCTCCCATTGGGATTCATGATCTCAGAGGCATCTAAACCCGCTTTCTAAAGTATTTAACCAGTGTCTGCCATTTCTCTTTCCTGTCATAAAAACATTGTGGCTACTGACCCAAATCCATAACAACTCAAATTCTTTTGCTATGAATCTAGGGCATTTCTCTTAATATTGGAACCCTGCATCCCGGGACTTTAAGGATCCAGACTTGGCAGAGGGTCTAACTGATACTATACTTCTTAACAAATCAGTTACCTTTGCAGATGTGCTTAATGTCCAGAATTTTGAAAGGAACCTGAAGTACTTAGTCTGTTCAAATATGACTTGATAGACATTGCCCTTATATTTCTTCAGCTGTTTTTGAAAATCTTTGTTTATGTAATAGCCATATGAAGATATTATGGTGCAATGGTTTGCATTTTCACTAAGTTTTATTTCCTGGGATCAGACAATACTGTTAGTACTTCAATTACCATTTTTATAAGGAAGGGCAGAGAAAACCAGAAATTCTTTAGGATTCCCTCAACAACAAAATCTACTATGCTGCACCCAAATTCCATTTTTAAGACAATTCTTATCTGAGGGAAGAGCTTGAACTTGTTTAGAATATCTTTGATTGGCAATAATAACTCCGTAAGTACACGTCTCACTGGGGTTCTTAGAAAGATTACTGGAAAAACCAGGAAAAAAAATACTACCTTTTTGTTTGTTTTTGCAAGAAACAGAGAGAAAAAGAGTTCAAAGAGAACAAGAATATTTGATGGCTGTACAGGTCTCTTTGGAAATGTGTGAGACCATGTTCCTGTGATGCCTGTTTGGGAGAAGCTTCCCTTCATGGATTTCCACATGCTAGACCTTTGGGTTCTGTTTATTTTGCTTCACTCTTATCAAAATAATTTATCAGACCAGTGGGAGAGGGACAGTGGCAGTCTTCTTATCAGGGCCCTCACCTGGGATGCAGGAAACCCAAGTTCAACTCACTGCTTCAAACCATATGGGCCAAATTCCTGCAGTTTGTGTCTGCAGGACAACCCTTCTCAGATAAGGATTCAGTGACCATGATGATTACAGTCCCTGTCTCTTTTGGGTATAAAACCAACCAGGAATGACGTGAGAAACTGAACAGCATTGTGATCAATTATTTTGGCTCTGTCTTTTTTTGGGGGTAAGTCTGCATGACAAACCTTAGTGTCTGTCTGCCCCCAGGAAGCAGCCTGCTTCCTGGGAGGGTGAACTAAGCACAGTACTAATTTCTCTGTGTTTGTGTCCTTTCCAAGCAATTAAATCTGAGCCTCTAGGACAAAAATTAGGAACTTGTTTACGTGGGTGAGCAGCAGAATCACCTTGCTGAGGATTCTGCCAGGGCAGCCAGGTGAATCTGATGCCACCTGCCAGAAGCCACGCTGGCAGAAACTTTCATTCTCTGGACTTAAGGTCCAGGCTCATTTTGGAATAAAACAGTGCATTGATCAAGGTATCAGTGGGACTCTGCTTCTTATATGTGGCACATTTTTGGGAAACAAAGGCTTTGCATCCTCTCAGGCAGGAGAATGCTCACTCTCCTGGCAAATGCTTCACAATGCGGTGAGAGCCACAAACTCTCCTGGGAGACTTTAGCAGCTTCATGCCAGTGTTTGAAGAAAATTATGTCCTGTGATCTTCACTGGGACATACCTGTTTACAGTTCAAAGAGACAGTGCCAGAATGCAGACATGAAGAACAAAGTCCAAACAGGACTCTAACAGTAATGCCAACGATCCCTTAAATCTTCATGGCAGGAATCTGTCTTGTTACAATGGCTCCAATAATATTTTCCCTGGGACAAGGATAATTTCCATTATTTGAATGCTTCTTTCTATATCCTCTGAAGACTATGTATGCAGAGGGGGAGGGCGGATCTTCATTTTTGGGAGACATGACAAGTGTTGAGGTATCAGTTTGAAATCACTCACAGCTGGGGTACACTTAAAATCTGTAAATCTGAGCAACCAGTAATCACATATGAGTACAGAAGCTGGCAGACTGGTTAGGAGGGGGCATTGTATACCCATTGTACACCTTTATTTTTGTACCGAGCAGCTCCTGCCTGCTCCCATTGGCAGCTGAGGGATAGCCTGTGTTAGCACACGAACTTACAGAGCAGCAGTGAGGATTTGTGGTGACTAATTATTTGAATATGAATCAACAATGCAACGCTGTGGCAGAACAAGGCAAATGCTCAGCATTGAGTCACATTAATAAGAATGTCACGCATAAAAGAAATGAGGTAATTATTCTGCTCTACTTCACTTGATAAGCCTCTGTTGGAACGCTGCGTGCTGTTGTGAGCACCACATTAAGAAAGAAATACATACTAATTGGAGAACTCAGAAGAGAACAACAAAAATGAGAAATTATTTGGAAAATAATACTTGTGTGTATGACTGTTCATGAACAAATGAAGTGCCATAAAAAAAGGGAGCAATTATTCTTATTATCTTAATTCTATACTAATACAGTCATTAAGAAGGGAAGAAATTGAAATGGGCAATGGCAGGGTTACAGGATGAAATGCAACATAGAAACAAGACTTTCAGAGCAAGAGGTCAAAAAACCTCTTGGCATCACCATTTGTGGAAACAAATTAAACTAGCATGGACTGCAGAACTGGCTGGAGGACAATCAATTTCCTTCAAATGTTTCTGAGGTTACCAAATTTAGCTTCATGTCAAATCAGAAAATGTCTAAATTCTCTGTAGAGGAAAATGCTATGAAAATGGCACATTAAATAAAAGTTTTCTGTTTGACAAAATGTATTTTAAATGAAATTATTTTCTATTTCATGCTATAATGAAAAGTGATGTGCAAAGGAAAAAACCAAAACAATTACCCCAAAGGTGATGAAATGGAATATGTCCACAATACACACAAATATAAAAGGAGATTTAAAAAGAATTCAAAACCATAAAATAATTTCAATTTTCAGTAGAACATTATAGTGAGTGATTTATTTTACTTTACTTTACCTTATTTTATTGTACCTTATTTTATTTATTTTTTAAGCCAGCTTTGTGAGTCACATGCTCATCAGGGAAGATTTAAGAAATGTATCTCCTGTTTTGAGACTTGTAAAGTTATTGTATAGAAAGGGAAACAAAAGAAGGTCTCTGATGGTTGCTCTTGAAATTAGAAAGTGCTTTTGGAGACTGTACTCTCCACTTCCAGTTTTTAACAATTTATTTCTAGTACTTGTAAAATACCTGAGAAAGCACACAGATCTACAATTTGTGCAGTGCTGTTGATCAAGTGGGCAATTTAACATACACTGTGTTAGTTTTCAGCAGTAAAACTGTCCAATTTAAAATCTCACTGTGGATTTTTACATTTGTGTAGGAAAAAGCCAATTTTTAGAAATATCCACTCTAAGCTACTGGAACAAACAATGAGGACAGCATAGCTGTGTAAGACTGGATGCTACTTTTTGGCCCTCATGGTTATGCTGCCCCTTCTTGCCTTCAGATTACAACATTAGCAAATTGCCCGTCAGTTCTGAGCGTGGCACTGGGCCTTTGCAGCCCTGGGGATATCAGTAACACAAAGATTGCCCCTTGCCAGCTGCAATGACCTGCGCCCTACAGCTCTATCTATCACATAAAAATGCACTGCTCTGCTACTGTCACTTTTCACAGCTCCATCTCAATATCTCTCTTCAGGTTTCCTGCTGACTGACAATGTCAGTTACAACATTTCACACAATTTTTCTTCTCTATGTGTGAAATTACATATCCAAGAACTGTGAAAAGAGAATCAGCAGGTTCCTGGTGCTTTCTCTCCGTAAGGAAGAAGAACTAGCCACCATCTAAGGAAGCAGCACAAGGCAATAGCTCCAGGGGAAAAAAAATCTATGAATACTTGTTCACATTTTTAAACACATCTTCTATGGTTCTCTTCAAACTGTTGTCAGAAAAGAAGGTCCACAGACACTACTTACCTTGAGCAATGTAAATTTGATTCTGTGTAAGTTTTAAAATTGTATTTCTTGATAGTGTTTGTTCTTTTCTTTGCCCATTACCTAAGCAGTCCCTGCCACTAAAATAATGCTATTATGCCTAAATTATGCTGCTCTTAGCATCAAATTTCAGGCAGTTTTTAATTATGAAAATTTAGATATGTAACTTAGAGCTTCCCCAGGATAATCTTTGCATATGTTGCCAGGACTTAACATACCAGATCAAAACAGGCCTTGCAGTCCTTGGAAGAGATTTGTGGGCTATATTTTTACATGAATAAACTCTTCTTGTACACTTTCTCCAGTGCATTAACATGAACAGTCTCTTCTTTAGAATTAGACACAACTGTCCTCTCTGATTTTATCTGATTGTCATGGTGACACATTTAATATATTGTGTGCTTTGTAACAGTTTATGCCCATCTCCTACAAAGTGGTAAAGAGGATTTTATTTTTATTAGCAACAAACACAGTCAGTGGGGTTTCATATCATACTGTGGGTTTTTTCCCCTTGCAGGTAACTGAAGAGTAAAGCAGAACTGCAGGACAATTGATACCCTTCCTAAGCTTTCTTGTGTAAGTTATTGCCCTCGGGACCTTGAGTGTTCAACTGCCACAGGCAACACTTGAATATCATTAGAAACAAAGAAATATTTTAAACCCCAGGGACCCATTCAGATTACAGATGACCTGACACACTGTACTGGTAGATTTTCAAGATTTGGACCTCCAAACCCAGTTTATCCAGGGCTTGTATCCAAAAGTCAGTCCAGGAAGGAAAGTTGTGTGTCAGTCTTCTTTTCTAGCATGTCCTATTCACTGAAGAATTTTTCTTTAGCCTTTTGAAAACAATAAGACAATTGTAAGTTTTAATTTTGTATCTATTCGCTTTTTTACATGGGTGTCCAGCCTTGAAAAGCCATTCTGTATAACCACTAATATTTCATCTTTTAAATGTAGGCTTTTGCTGCAGACTACCATGCTTCTGTGCTCTGTAGGATCCAACTACTTTGCAGGGCAGCAAATTTGATTTGCACTAGGAAAGGGATATTACACATATAAAATTTCACAGTTCATTTTATATCCCAAGCATCAGAAGCCCTTATTTGAGGTCTGAACCAGAGGGATTTGCTGCTCAGAAAATCAGTGTATCCAATATCAAAATATTTCAAAAGTTAATTTCATTTCATCCTTCCAAAGTCAGTTAATGAAAGGTGCAATTCTAGTGAATAGTCTTGGTCACAAAACTCTCTGGGTCCTCTTTAGTTTCATTAAGAGAGCAAATTAACGTAATGTTAGATGCTGACATTTAAGGGTCACTGCACTCTACATTGCAATAGAATGGATAACCATTAAAAATATTATAAGGTTAATCCTGCAATGGGTGAATCAGAAGTTGAGGATGCTCAGGCCTCCTTAGGAGCTACTGATTTCTAGACAGATCTCTAATGACTCAGCTCTGCTCTTCTGATGCCCATGTTCTCCGTCTCGTTGTGACTGGTGCTGTTCCTGGCTCACTGTGAGCTTCACAGGGATCAAAACCCTGCCTTCAGGGATGTGCCTGAACCCATATTCATTTAAACTGAAGAAACAATGCCTATTGTCAGAAAAAACCCTGCTTCTCAAAATTAGGTGAGGGAATGTCCTCTTTTTCCTTTTTTGAGGTGGTTCCGAAGGAAAGTGAGTTGCACAGTCTGTGAGGCAGACCTGTCAGCATTTTTCCTCATAGTTACAGACAGCCAGGAAAAAAAGAGCAGAGTACTTGGATGAAATTAATGTGTCATTGCAAGAATATTTTTTTATTTTACTGACGTAAATCTTGGTTCTCCCACCTCTTCTCTCTACAGCTGTGGGCCATTATTGGTATATATTTCTTAATTTATAATATTCTGAACTAAAATGTCTTTAATGTTGCAGATTTTTGGAACTGAGTGTGGCTGAGATGCTGTGCCACAGACAGAGTACAGGTTGGTCTTCTGGTAGAATCCACACAACTTCTGGCTCAGCAAGGCTTAAATTGCTGCACCCCCACACTGGGTTCAAGGCGCTGCAGACCTCAAACTGATGCAGAGGATAACAGTCATAGTCTCAGGTGTGTTCTTTCGCCCACATTAGTGGGTGTCTTCTCTGTAGCTGCTGAGCTCATCCAGTCCTCAAACTCCCTCAATGTCTCCCTGAGAGATGTGCAAAAGTTGCTGGAAAACATGTTCTATTTTTTGTAAAGAAAATGAAAATTTTCACTTGTAGGTCTGTCTTGGTGCTCTTCTCATGTGTTATTCACCCAGCATGAAGTCATCAGTTTAGAGTGCTCAGGCTGTCTTCTGGCTGCTGCCCACTGTCCCCCAAACCTCCTTCCTTGTTCAGAGCTCCCCACACAGATCTGCAGAATTAAACCTCTCAATCCAATCCTTACTTAGAGGCCTCTTAAACCGTGCACAAAATTGGCAAGGGGATGCTGAGAGCTGGATGCTGACCTGAGAGTCAGCATGGACCTGCAGTAAAATCACAGGTAAGTCACTTCAGATTCAGTTCTTCTATCTGCACTGATTTCTCTCTGGACTCTGAAGACCGTGACTGAGAAATGAATGCAGGCACCAAACCTGAATACCAGCCTTAATAAAACCCTAACTGAGAAGAAAAATATTAAAACCTAATATCCATATTTTGATACACACCTATGGAAAATTATTAGCATTTTAATTACAATAAGCTACTTTGTGTTTTAAAACAAATAATAACAAGTCAAAATAATATTTTATTATTATGATTAATTCAGTTTTAAATCACAATCCAGTTGTGATTAACTTAAACAATGTGGTTCTTGATTTAATAGGGCAGGATAAATCCTAGATACATTCAAAACTGCAAATTACAGGATTTTTTTTATCATTGCATCTAGTTCCAAAACCCATGGTGTTGTAGAAAAAATATTACTTATTTTATGCAAAGTTTTAATAGTTTTCAGATAGTTCTCTATATCATTGGCACAATTTAAGTCTCTAAACATCCCTAGACGTTGTGGTGCACAATTATAGACTGATCAAGAGAAAATAAATCCAAAATGAGCCCATCTAGCAGTTTCCAAATGATGCCTGTGCTGGAAGATGCAGTCCTTTAGGGTGTCTTGGTGTGTACAGTACTATTGATAAGCCCCAGTTTTTGAAAGAAATGTCTGCACATCCTGCTTCAAGGCAGGACAACCATTTCAGCCCAGAAACCAGAAGTTATTACTGATAAATCAGTCTCCTACCATCGCTCACAGTTCTAAACTACAGGCTTTGGAAGGGATCAGTAAAGTGCATCAGACTCCTGGTCTTCATCAGCACTTCTCCCTTTCCACTTCCACTCCAGTCCCTTCCACACGCAAGGATTCATGTTGAAGTAGAAGACGATCTGGGCAGTCACTCCTTGCAGTCATTTCTGCCCCTGTGATTGTATCAGCAGAGCCAACTGAGGACAGCAGATACTTCAAGATATTTTAGACAGGAAGTCAAGAAGCTGCATGACCAGCCTGGAAGCCAGAATCACGTTTGTGTTCTGTTGTATCATACTGACCTGTTTTATCTCTGACGGTTGTCACAGCTTTGGAATTATTATTAACAAAGCCCTGTGACTATCTTTACTCCTAGAGGACAGTACCAGAGAACTGTGCAAAACACAAGTCATCAAGACACTTAAATCAGCATCAATGTTTCATTAGCACAGCTTGTGTCCAGCTAATTTTCCAGGCTTCAGCCAGCACTTTTAATGAGTCATTGACAACTAGCAGAGGAAGTGCACACTGGTTACAGGCCTACTAAGGAGGCTAAGTATGAGCTCACTTTTCAAAAATCCCTGAGATTCTGGGACAAATAGTCACACACTGGGAGTTCCATCCATGATGCCTTGGTCTTCTGGCTGAGTGAAGGTAAATAGCATTTTTCTGCTACTGTGACCACAGCATGTAACCATACTGTAGCCACAGATGGTAGCACCACCCCTTCAGAGGAGCTGCTGTTTCCCTCTTTCTTCCTCATACCTTTCTCTCAATAATTCTTATGCTATGAGGAATGTTTCCACAGGACTCTGCGGGTTTTATGTATTGAAAGATCAAAGCCTCATATGGAAAACTATCGGATCAACCAGGCTGACTTTTTACAGTCCCCGGGCACCAAATTTCAAGACTTATTTTCCAAGCCCTTTTTCAAATGGGACACAGGAGAGTTTGCACAATGCTGGTATCCTCACAGTTCAAGCACATATCTGAGCAGAGAAAACATTCATCCTTTTTGTTGCAGACACTCAATTGGATATGCTATGTTCTTTCAACTGCTTGATTGCTATTTGGCAGTAGTTTCTGAACAATTTCAAATTTAATGGTTGTGTGTATCAAATAAAGGGGCTGCAGTAAAGCAGACTCCAAGGATATGCATATTTTATGCTTATATCTAAAATTAATAACTGCTGTTAGTGCAAATAAGTAAAAGAAGTAATATGTCATCACTGGACTTTTGTTTAAGACTAATTTATGTGATATCTGCTTTTTATCAAGCAATAAAAACATTCTTTTCTCCAGCTCCAATGTTAGTACATACATTTGGGATGAAAATAGTATGACGGGAAAAGCAACCTGCTATGCTCTTGATTTTGACTAAAATACTCTTTCCGGGAAAAAATGAATTTATTTAAGGTAATAGAGAAACACTACTCTTTACCTCAAGAACTTCCAAGGTTCTTCTCTGAAGCCATGGGGAATTGAGAATAGTCTGGGTTAATCCACAGGTAGGTTCAGTGAGGTGCAGAAACTACTCTCAGTGAAACATATCACATGTTGTCCATCCATCCACCTCTCCATCCATCCAAGATGAAAGTCCCAATGCAGGACTAGAGAGCTGGTCAAAACTAACCAGACAGCTTGAAAGCAAAGTACTGGGTCTTTCTTCTTCTTTCAGAGACTCGTGAAACAAAGTGTTAATTCAGCCATTGCTGATTTTAGTGAAATCAAGTGAGAGGTGAGGTAGCAACCCATACCCAAGGGAAAGGATATTTGCCACTGCAGCAGTCTTGTCAGCAAGTGGGAAAAGCACAAATGAAAGCCTTATATGCCATGGAGGTTCTGTGGCTTCACAGAGCCTTAGTGTGCACCATTTCCTCAGAAAGCCCTTCAGAAACACTTCAGACGCCCACATATGATAAATATTCAGCGAGGTCCTTGGCAGAAGACTAAAGTTTTAGTTAACATAAATGACTGCTGTCTGCAGCAACTAGCAGGCTAGTCCATGGAGGGAGAAGCAATTTTTGATTTAGTCCTAAACAATGCTTGGGGCCTCCTTCCAAATGAACGATCACTCTTTCTGACCATAAAGCACTTGAAATCAACATTCCTATAGCAGTGAACAGCCAAAATTGTATTTTCAGAAGGGGGAAATACATAAAAGTGAGAAATTCTGTTAAAATGGAATTTAAAAGAAGAAACAAAACAAAAAAACCCCATAGATCCTGTATTTATACACACTATTATAGTTTCAGAGTAATTGTATATTACGTATTTAAAAAACCCTCAGAAACCAATCCTTAAAGGACCACACAAAAAGGCAGCATGAGTGTATAATACAGCAAGGGCAGATAATTGGGGTAAGAAGAAATCCTTCAAACAGTGGAGCTCATGGAAGCAATGAACTAAATAGCAAAGAACATAAACCATAGTAAGTCAAATGT
Organism: Passer domesticus; assembly: GCF_036417665.1. Taxonomy (NCBI): domain Eukaryota; kingdom Metazoa; phylum Chordata; class Aves; order Passeriformes; family Passeridae; genus Passer; species Passer domesticus. Next base: position 94,366,208 of record NC_087476.1, read on the forward strand.
CAATTCATAATAAAGCTGGCCAAAAAGATTGTAGGCAACAGCACACAAAAAGAATAAAAAAGGGCAATAAATTTTTTTTTTTTTCAAACATATTAAAAGAAATTCTGTCAGAGACATTGTACGGTTGAGAGATTATTGTGCTGTACTAGTAGTGCTTATGAATGACAAAGTAATATGCATGGTGCAAGGAACCCTAACTGCACACACTCAGCTATGAGCTCTAGATAAGATATTATCACTAAAAAAGAGATTTGGTAGGTTTTGTTCTTGTGGGTGGCTCAGTGAAAATGTCCGATCAGTGGTTAGCAGCTACAGAGTACCAAGCAGAATATTAGAAATAACTGGTAAAGGAATAGAAAAATGTAGAAGATGTGGGATAAAATTTGCAAAAAAAAGAGCCTAAACTTTCTAGATATTATGTATTGCTGGGGAAGGGTGGGCTGTCTGTGAGCATTTCATTCAAGGTTCTTCTTTCCATCCCTGAAAAACAATAACTCAGAGGTAATCTCGGTGATATAAGCTTGGTTTTGCTACTTTAAAAATAGCTTTTATAGTTTGTGCAATGAAGTGTATGATATAATGCTCTTACTGGAAAAAGACAATCACTTACAACCTTTTTCTCAGCTTGATATGACCATATGCTTCTTAGGCATCTTGCTACTTATGAAAAGGCATTTTCTCTAATTACGAGCCAAAATTACTCAACTATTCCTGGATGGAGCCAGGTGCTTACACCAGGTTTCACAAAAGCTACCCTCTTTCGTAGGGAACAGCCTGGTGGAGAGCTGAAACTCCTACCAAGGAGTGGTGTGAAGGCTCCCAGATCAGGTGAGATTGCTCAGTCCCAAACCTCCCCCGGTGGGAGGTGCCCATAATGATCCTCTCTTGCCGAATGTGGCTGGGTGAAGGGATAGCAACAAGCCCCCATTTCCTTCCTAAAAGGAAATTTAAGCATTTCCTTGAAGCGCATGAGATCTAAATAACCTCTCTTGCCTAAAACGATGTTTACTCTCAGTAGACTGTCCTTGGTACAATCTGTAAGGTGTTCCTAGGTAGGATATTTGAATTTCTTCTGGAGAAGGCTTCGCCAATCTGTCTAAAATATTAAATATCAATGAATAAGAAAGAGGACATGATTCTATAGTCTTGTGCCTGTGTCACTTGTTGGGGAAGGTGAGGAAATCTGGATTGGAACTGCTGCTCTTGTTTATACTCTTCCCACATTGAAAAGTATCCTATCCAATAAGTGACAGGTACCTTTTCACTGTCTCCATGTAGCTGAGACCTTGAATCCAAAAACGTCTTCTTGCCTGATGTCTGAGAATCTCTCTTATTCAATGCACTTGAGAATGGATTTGAGTTCTGTTAGTAGTGAGAATAGCAACCTCTAGTAAATAGTGATTAGTCTTAAGGGTCAGCCTGCTTTGTGCCAAGATGATCTGGGTCCTTCTGGGTTGGCCTTTCTGTCTTAGGGGAAGATTCATTTCAGAAATGCATCCATCTGCAGATCCACAGCTATTGAGAACTTACACGTAACAGTGGCAAGAATGTCCTCAAGTTGTTTTGTGGATTTGTTGCCTACCTAACTGCTGTCACCAGTTTCAGAGAAGATGGCCCCTATGGGACTACCACCTTTTTGCAGATCCAGCTTTTAGGTCACCCATTGCAAAGATGACCATTTTTTGGATGACTTTCTTCTGAGTTCATGCATCTTGAATATCTTAGTCCTTATTTGAATCTTCATCTTTTTGTTAGGTTTTGGACAGTATTGAAAGGAAGCTACAGAAGAATTAACCTATTGGTGGGGAACAGATCTTTTGGAAGCCGGTCTAAGACTGGAAGAAATGCTTGTTACACCAGAAAATTCTACATACCTCTTTAACTTCTCTTCCAAGTGCAAAAGAAACTCCCCCAACCTCACTTCTCTACTAAACACATAATAAAACATCAAAAAAGGGGGGTTTTACACAAATCTGTGCACAACTTCTTCTTAGGGAGAGAAAGAGAGCAGGAATCACACGTGGTACATTGCCTAAAGTGCTACTGGATAGCCATCTGATTCTGCTAATGAAGGGTGTGGTGCAAGAGCCAGAACAAGCCAGAAAATGAGACACTGGCTTTTACATTAATATTTTGTTTGCCTTTGAAGAAAAACCGAAAGCAAGTTAGAGTTCAGAAGAAGAGATCTATTTTATGGTCCGTGCCTTTGGTTTTCTTTTGAAAGCAAGTTTGCTTGGTTTATTTTTGAAAGAAAGTTTGCTTCCTTGCCAAGAACTGACCTTCAGGACAACTTTTTTGTTGTGTGTTGCATTTCTCTTCCTCATTTTTCTTGTCCATAGATAGGCCAACAATATTACAGACTCTGGAATTCTGAAATCTTTGGCACAAGGAGGAAGTTATTGTATAAATCTAATAGGTCAGAACCTCAGCTGGTGTGAATTGCTGTAACTACACCAGAGTGTTGCTGATTTACACTAGTAAATAATATGGGTCTGCTGGTCTAACAGCCAGAATACATACTTCCTTCAGAAGAAATACCAGATCCCATTAAAATCCTCCAGTTGGTTTCTGCTGGACAAGCAGAAGCCCTGTTACTCTGTTCCAATATCTAATTGCCATCTGGAACCAGTAGCAACCACATGAGAATGTTAAACTGCAGCATTGAGAAGCCTGCCTCTCTTTGGGCTTGATTCACTGCTGCAACACTAGGTCTGTGTAACTTCAAAGTGTTGAGTGGAGTCCTCCATGCTGAATTCAGTGCCCTGTACTTGTCTAATCACTTTCTTTAGAACTATATTTTTTTCTCCTTTTCCTAAGCACTTATTTTGCATGTTTTGAGGGGAGAATGGGCACTGATGGAAAATGGAAGATTTTGTCTCTTCTGTAAGATTAACATTTCCATCTCCATATTCCAACCCAGTATAAAAGCTGCATCATATTTTCTACACACCTCTTGTTTGTTTCTTTTTTGCTAAAGTCATCCTCACTCTGGGATTTTTTTCATTATTTCTATGAGCTATCATTTATGAATTCACTTTTATATTCTTCCCCTTTAACTTCTAACTCATTCCACATATTGTTTTGTGATAAACACAAACACATAAACAGAATGGAGCATTAGGATGATTAAGCTTTGAGTACAGAAAAAGGCAGGCAAAAATATTTACACCAGTGATTATATTTTCAGTTAAATCAAAGGTTATTGTCCATATGCACATACAAGGAAGATATTTAGACTTTAAAGATTTCAAATGTGGAATTCACTCTAGGTATAAACTATTGGAGTTTGGGTTGTTTTTTTTTTTTTTTTTTTTTTTTTAAGACAAAATGACATGTCATCTTCAAAAAGGAACTGACATAGTGTGAGTAACATCGGTTCTGATATAAACACCTTCTCTAAATCACTGTTTTTTACCCCATGAACTATCACTTCTGTAGTATTGAGTGTTCATCTCCCAAACACATGGGAACCACAGTATCTGCAATGCACAAAAGTATCTGCAGTGTCTGCAATGCACAAAAGCTTGGTATGTCCTATAAGAAAGTCTGGTTATTGCCCCAGGCAGTAGACAAGTTCCTAAATCCTTTTAAATCTGTAAGACAGAATTTCTCAGGACTTGTGCATAAAAGTAAGTTCAACAAATGGATATTAGTGTGAAATATTTGTACTATCAGGCCCCTAGCTTCCATGTGGTGCTGAGTGTTTTTAAATGTTGCAGATGAAAATGGGAAAGAAAGACTCTGGAACCAATAAAATCAAGGCACCATTCTGCCGAAGTCATCCTCGAAGAGCAGAGAACAGGCAATGATTTAAGGACTCTGTGCATGAGATTTCAGCAACATCCAAAAATCTGGGAAAGGTGAGAAGAAATGTTTCCCCCGCTGAAAAGGGGAACTAATCTTTGAATGACTTACAGTAGCTGTCTAAGAAAAAAATTAGCATATATTCAGTGCTATTTCTGTGATGTCTGGAGTAACATAAACACAAATACAATTATGGATGCTAACAGTTCTAGGTTCTTATTAGGAAACCAAGTAGTACATTTCATAAGGTATTATTCATCCACAATTTGCTTCCTGCTTAGTCATGTCAGTATTTGACCCTTAGGACTCCTCAGAAAAGTTGTGTATCCTTGTCTGTCATTCACATGGACGATAACACCTTTGCTGTGTTACAGAATGAGGATGAAACTGGAGACTGATGGCATTGTGCTGCAGTGGACATGATATTATTATTTATTTTAAATTGTATAGGCTGCATCCTGCAACTAACGTCTACTCCTGAATGCAAAATAGATTTATTTTCAGAAGTTAGTGTGACACCAAGAGGTAACAATGAAATGGAACCAGTATTAGGGACAATTCCTACCCTTGGTTTCCATGCTTGCTCTACAGTGGCAGCTAGTTAATGCTAATCATAGAATCATAGAATATCCTGAGTTGGAAAGGACCCACAAGGAACATTGAAGTCCAGCTTTTGGCCCTGCACAGAACAGTCCCAAAAAATCGCACCATGCGCCTGAGAGTGTTGTCCAAATATTTCTTGAACTCTGTCAGGTTTGGCGCTATGATCCCTTCCCTGGGGTGCCCAACCACCTTCTGTGTGAAAAACCTTTTCCTAATACTGAGATTAAACCTTCCCTGACTCAGCTTTGTGCTGTTTCCCCAGGTCCTGTCACTGGTCACCAGAGAGGAGAGATCATTGCGTGCCCCTCCTCCTCCCCCCATGATGAAGGTGTAACTGCAATGAGGTCTGTCCTCAGTCTCCTCTTCCCCAGGCTGAACAGACCAAGTGACCACAGCAGCTGCTCATACAGCTTCCTCTGCAGGCCCTCCACCATCTTCTTTGCCCTCCTTTGGACACTCTCTAAGAGTTTTATATCTTTGTCTTCATATATGTTCATGCTGCCCATGAGACTTACATCACTTGGGCATCCCTCGTGCCGCCATGTGTCACAGAGAGAATTTGCTGAAAGATCACAGATGTGGACTTCCACAGCACCAGAGATGCTGCAACCAATGCACAGAGAGTGCAGAGTGTGTTCCCAGATCTCTTCTCCCCCAGCTGTGAGGGTGCAGGGAGCAGGAAGAATCTGAAAAAAGAGAATCAAAAATGAAACCTCCTCAATGGCAGTATTTCTTGAATTCAGCCCCATTATCCTATCTACTTCAGAGAAACTCAATCAAAAAGTTTAATATCATACCCCCCCAACAATTGTAAGTAAAATTAACAGATTTTCAATGCACTGATATTTCTCTTTCAAATTATATACCTTCCTGACTTGTTTAAAAAAGGAGTCAGTGATTCCAGCCAAGTCTCCTACTCAGAAATTGAGTTGTAACAGTCTGTGAGATCTGATTTAACTTCAGTTGCACATAATGTTTTTTCTTCCACTGTTATTCTGCGTATTTTAAATAAATATTTTACTTCTTTATGTGTTTACTTCGAAGCAACAATATGAGTATAGTATAATCTTGTCTGCACTAGGACTGAGAATAACATAGAACATATTCAGAGTGGTATAAAAGAAACAACCATTCTACATGGGTGTTATATTCAGGTTTTATTTGCACATATTCCCTATAATTATAGTTTAAGTAGGCTATTTTCCATACCCACATAGGCAGTATTTTCCACATAAAGGTTCACATTGACTTTAGACCCACCCACAAGCTGTTTACTTGCATCTATACATAATGATCAAACTCATAGCTACTTCAGCCAAACCTAAATATTTTAACTTGTGTTTCTGTTGCCAGCCATTTTCTCCTGAACAAGTTGTTTCCAGTTTACACAATGGCTTTTATGAAGTTTCCGGTGCAATGTGTTTGCTCTTTCAACATGGATATTGACTGCAGCCTCAAATTCAAGCACAGATTTTGAGCAATCAAAACATTATGAAAGTTCTGGCAAAAAAGTTTTATTTTAGCTGTTTTCCAATGTTTATGCTGTTTGCAGAACCTGGATTTCACTTGAAATTCAATTTTTAATCCCCCAAAAGTTCAGCAGAACTAAGTCATACAAATTTTCATTTATTTTACTTTGTTCATCTATTGGAAATCAACTTGATTTTTATTGCCAGACATTTTGAATCTGAAAATATGAGAACAGGCAAAATACTAAGCAACAGTGCAAGCCATAAACCCATTTCCCACTCAGTTTTGGACCTTTCCCACTAAGCTCTTTCTCAAGCTATTCCTAATGGCACTATTGTAAACATGCTCTTCTCCATGGATTTTCAGATAGAAAATATGATGACACTGTAAACTGCAAATTAGCATGGAGTAAGTGAGGACATCTTTGCAACAGGCAGATTCCCAAAGAAATAACATCTGCATGTATGTCCCTCAATCTCAGGGAAATGTCCCCTCAGGCTTGAGAGAATTTCCAGTTCAGGGCAACCCCCAATGTTATCACTCTCTTCAAAGTGGGCCATCAATGAAAAAGGAGCATTTTCTCAAAAGAACACCTCCTAAGCACAGGAAATTTTCATAGGTAGGGATATTCCCAAACAACATGAAAATCCTCGAAGGGAAAACACCCTGGGATGTGAACTCTAGAGAAAGAGAAGATAATGTACACATACATGCATGCAATGTGAAATCTTTCAGGAAAAACATTCTGTCCAAAGTAATATGTGAAGGGTTTTGTTTTGAAGAAGCCACCCCCTGCTGTGGCAGTAAGTATGCATGTATGATTACTAAGATGCCTAATTAAATTATCCTTATCTGAATGCCAGCTGAACTCAACAAAGCAGATAATAAGTTCCAGAAACAGATACCATGTGGGGGGCAAATTATTTTACTTCGAAAAACTGGAGCCTGAAATTAGAGACGTGTAAATAATAGAGAACATGGTTTCCCTCCACCCCCACTGTCTGCACCTGAACTGCTATTTCCATCAGACGGATCGTGGAGCCAAGAGGGAGCTACTCTCACAGCTCTGCATCTTTACTTCTTAATCTTTAAAGAGATTTTAGTCTGCCTTCTAACTCCACTTTTAAAAGTGGGTTTTCTGCAGATTTGCACAAGTGGGAGTGATACTGTCTTACTTTCTTGCACAAATTAAACATCAGCTATAGAGAATCAGAGTATTATCAACTCTTAATTATTTTTCAGAGTTTTATCTTGGCTGCAGATTAACTGCATCATGTGGGGAGAGGCTCCAAAGATGGTTTTGCATGGAACTAACTCTTCTGAGGAAAAGCCGTCCATTGGGACACTGCCCAGCACATGTGGAGCCTCAAGACAATTTGTACAGGAACAATCAAGTCTTCCACACAACACTCCTGGATCTGAGAGTCCTGGAGAACACTGTGCTTTCTAAATTTCCAAATATATTCAATATGTGCCTGTGTTACCTTAATCCATCACTGGCCCTGCTGGATCAAAGCTAGGTCCTAAAAATCCATTGGCTCAGACACTTCCAAGCACTTAATGGACTTCTTGAAGTGCTAACATAGGTTTGATGCAGCACCTGGGAGAACTAGAGCTCCTTGAACCTGAAGACCCAAGGAGTACACTGCAGAAACCAGATCATCTTTAACATCAGCAGAAGCCAAATATAATCAACAGTGAGACAGGGATAATTAGCTTGAAACTCATCTCTTAGATTTAGGTTTCAATCACTTTCCCCAAAAAATTTAATGTGATTAATTATTGACACATTCGACAGCACACGCTTTTTAGGCCAGTGCCCAGCCAGTGCCCAGCTTTGGCACAGGGGAATGCTTTGCTGAGAAGTGTTTTTTGGAGCCAAAGCCCCTCTGGGAAATAATGGCTTACAGGGCAGAAGAGGAGACTTCACTGGTTTGACTTAAAGGCAGTTCAGGCCTCTTCCAAGGATTGCAAGCAAGTAGCCGAAGATGTTGGTAATTTTGGCACATCTTGGACTTATAAGTGTATCTTTGGAGTCAGTAAAACAATGCAAAGCAATGTATTTTTCAGTGTACTGTGATAGGCAAGATTAATACTAGAAACATTATGCCATGTAGGGTGTGATCATTTAAACACTCATGGTACCTATAGAAACAACTTTCTACTGATTCTGCATGAAATTCACTGATCCAGGGAGTTTTCTGTCCCTTGGTTAAGGTCAGAACATAAAAAAGGGGATCAGATATCAGCCATTTATTACTCTGAAATGCTGGAACTTGAGCTGAGCTTCAGGAGGACCTTTCCTGAAGGCAAGAACAGCTCACAAAAGCATCATCCCTAAAGGAGGGTTCAGACAGTGCAGATTTGCAGTTGCTTGTCTCAGACAATGGACTCTGGTGAAACAACCTCACTCTTCTGTACTGCAACTGGGCACTACTGAGCTCATACCAGTGCCAGCTACATATCTGCAGCTGAACAGTGGAGAGCCAGCAGAAGCTTCTGTCCTGGCCTGACCCACCTGGCCAAAAGTTGGTCAGGGAAATTTCTGCATGCTTCAGACACACTATAGAAAATTATAGTAATATCAGTAAAAGTGTAGTAATATCAGTATGTCCTTGGAGGAGCTAATATATTGCACATCATATGTATATAATGTGTGTAGTCTATATAGTTGCATGTGTATTATCATAAGGCATACATTATGTTACATATAATATATAATATTTTTATGTTGATAGTCAATATATTGTGATATAAATAAAAAAGTAGGAGCATTTATGAACAAAATTTTCTCTCATTTCAATTTTCTCTCTTTTTTTTTTGTAAAAAGTGTGTTGCAATGGTAAACATGAAGGAACAATATTACAAGACTAATACTGTTGGAGTTTGAAAAGTGTGTCTTATGTTGATAGCATAGAACAGCATACATCAGGAAACAAATTTTCTAGGAAACTATTTTTTTTCTGTGAAGGCTAATACAGTAAATCACATAAAATTTGCTTTTTGAAATTCTAGTGGTACTGTAAATGGTTTTAAAGAAAAGATTTAGCTGCAAAAAATGTCTATGGTGAAGGTAAAATTCCTAAGGAACAAAGGTTTTTCCTCATGCTGGAGGCACAACCGCAGTGCAAAGTCTTGGTCAAGAACGGTTCATCATTCCTTACAGATTTCCTTTGTAATATTGCCAAAGCCAGCTTCAAAGATTTCATAGAAATTATGGTCGGAAGGGACTTTCAGATCATTCAGTCAAACTTCCTGGTACACCACTAGTCAGGAAGCACTAACTAAATTCCTTATAACCACCTAAGGAACTTGGATGCAACAAGTATTTCAGAAGTCCAGAAGACTGGAAATATTCAATATTAGAACAATTTAAGTACTAAAGCAACTACAAACAGATGCTTTTAGGCCTAAGGAATTTTAGATGAAATATCATTAGTGAAGGAGTGGAATTGTGGTTCAATAAGAGATTAAGAACAAAAATAAGACTACCATAATATATTACGCTCCCATGGAAATTTGGCCTGATTAGATGAAGTTATTTCTTTTTCTTCTCTTCATAAAATTGCTTCTACTTACAAAAGAAAACTGCATTGCTTTATTATACTTTGGCTTCTCCAAGATATTGGATTTAGAGTTACATGATATTAGAACAGAAAAGCATGGTTATGTTGGCTAAAACTGGATTGCAAATATGTCTGAAGTGTAGATGATAATGAGGAAATATCAAGGCTCCCATTGAGATTCCAGCAGCTCTGGTACAATATTATTTTGTATTTACATGAGAAGTCTAAGTAGTGTTGTAGAGTTCTTGTTGAAAAATTATCTGTCAGGATTCAGAGATCTGTGAGGCAAAAAATACTAAAAAAGGCAAATTACTTTTGCATGGTGATGTGGATCATTTGATTAAATGGTCATGATCTGACCATTTAAAGGGTGCATTTTCATATATCTAAATGCCAGGTATTAAATGGGAGACTGAGGAATACAGTCTGTTCTTAGAGGATGGTAGGTTTTATCCTACAGAACAACAACTCAAAGGAGGCTTCTGTCATTGTATATAATTGGCTCAAAAGGTAGCCTCAGGGCAAGCTGTGGCCAAAAAACCTAGTGCAAACCTTGAGTTTGCAAGAAAAGTATCAGGGAGAAATAGGAAAGCCTTCTGCATCCTGTGGGCAGGCTCCTGGTGAGGTGTTAATCACTAGATCCACCGCCAGGTGTGAGAGAGGCTTTAAATCCTAGTGGTACTAAATCCAGCTGACTGGCTACACATTCATGTTGGCTGGAGGAAGGATGCTGTAGCTTCAGAGCATCTTCCCAGGCCCAGGCTGTAGAGCAGGATTGCCCCTAGGGTTGGTCTAGCAAACCATGGCAGCCAGAGGTGGGGTGTGACACACCTACCTGCACTGCTCAGGAGCACTGTGCACCTCAGCACATCTACCCACGCAGGCTGAGAAAGGCCTGTGCTATTTGGTCATTTTCATTCACCCTACAGGGAACAGTAGCAAGAAATTACAAATGTGGAATGAATTTTGCTGTTCATTTTGCTGACAGGGATTTTTTAGTTACATTAAATTCCAATTATTTTCCAAGAAAGGAACTTGTGGCTGACCTCATGTTTATTTTCAGCACAACAACTAGTTATGCACTAATTTATTGTGGGTTTAAATTTTTTTTTTTACTTAATGGGAATAAAAACTACTATACCTGCTAGGAATTAAAAGTAATATCATAACAAATAGGCATCTGCTGGAAGAAAAGAACTGTAAATCATTAGGGACATGTGCAATCCAGGCCTCTTTCCTCTCAAGGCTTCATTGGAGCAACACGTAGAAAGAAACAGCCAATATTTTAGAAGTAACAGGAAAAAAAATCTGTACATAATTTGATTTTTTTTCTACAACAGCATCTTTACTTGCATGTGACCAGCTTATTAATCAAAAAACTGGCAATATATAGCTATAAAACTGGCTTTTCAAAGATTTATCACTTTGTCATGCACACAAAGAGATGCACATTTTACGTGTTGGAAAAATGCCCTCAGCAGCAAATAACGTTTATACAAACTCTGAAAAGCCAGAATTCCATATCTTGTGCTAATGATGTTTAGTATCCAGCAGAAAGCCTGAGAAGGAACTTTAACATGTATTAATAATACTATGCATTTTAGGTAGATATTGAGCACCCAGCTCCGGTGTGATGAATGTACACATAAACTTCAAAATTAGTCTTAAAAGCATATAAACCACTTCAGTTGTTAAGATTTTCTAGAACCAGCGTGTGTGGGTAATATCACTAAAAGCAGGTATGTTGGATAAAAATGAATGATGTTCCTTTTCCAGTATAAACCCAGGAGTTCATCTTCCAGTGTTGTTTATAAATAGAAGAGAGTCAATTTGCTTAGGATCTGCAGGACGTTTGGGTACTCCATTTAGATAATGACAACATTTTTAACACAGCTATCACTCATTAGGTCAAGAGGTTGTGATTAATCAAGAAGTGTTTTGGTTTCGTCTGATAGACATCTAGTCTCTTTAGTTTACAGTTGAATGAAGATGGCTTCAACAGTTTACAGAATAAGCTGCAATGATACATTAGACTGAAATTGAGATGGAAGAGAGATGTGTGATCTATTTTAACCATTCCATTTGCATTACAATGTGCTGTGTGTGAATTCATCTAGGCATTGCTAGAGTAAATTAAAATCTGCTGGGAAAGTGTTGAATGCATTACACAACAGGAATGCACTGGCAGGTTACAGCTACAAGTCTGCTGAATGTTACTAGGTGATATTGTTGGTGTTTGCATGAAAAGAGGAGAGTCTTTTAATAGCAAATGATTGGTTAATGGCTGATCAGGAGATGAGAAAACTTGAGACAGAATGAGGTTAGATGAAAAAAGTCTCATTATTAAGTCTGTTTCCACGGCATATTTGGAAAAACCTCCAGACTGAGGCAGTACAGGTCTTGCCACAAAGACTGCAGGACAAGGATTCACACTTCTGGGTGATTAGCAGAAGAAAAACAAGCCTGCAAACACTTGGTTGCTGTATGAAATATCTCAAGATACTATAAAACCTCAAGGTCACAGTCTAAGATTATCTATCAGCATTTTCCTCTCACCAAGCTCTGATCTAGGATATTGTAAAGGTCTTTGCTCTAGCAACACCTCTCAAGGAGCCAAAAGGAGTATGTCCCAGGGAAGCAGACTGCTCTCAGTAGGAAATGAGAAGTATAATCAGCTGCCCACACCATCTGTGAATACACACTTTGCATCCACAACCACAAATTACATCTGCAATCTGCAGTCAGACTAGAACCTTAAAACCTTTGCAACATCTTTGTAAAAAACATATTGCCATAGCCCACATTGCACGGAGGGGTTGTCTTTGAATAGTCAAGTAAGTCAAGTGCTAATTCAGTGTAAAGGTCATAAAAATAATACATGGCTTGAGAGTTTATTGCTTTTTCATAACATACTTATGTTGCTCATTAGAAAAAAGTGGGTGAAATCTCTGAAACCATTTTTCTTTTTTAATATATGCTCTTTGGCGGATGCAGCCTGAAGACCTTTGTGTTCTGTCACCTTTGTGTTCCCTTTCTCCTGATCACCCATATACATACAATCACACATATGCATGAATGCGTATGAATTTCCTTTCATATAATGCTGACAGGTTGAAGGCAAAGTAGCACCAGGTGAGAAAATAGAAATCCTGCAAACTTTTTATTAAAACAAATCCTATAAATTTCACTCTTCCTCTTTCTCTCCAGATTATCTAATAATTCTGTGCTAAGCACTGCACACATGCTTTCTTTAATACTACAACCAAGGAAAAATATGAATGCTTGCAAAATAACACACTGGAATCTGTGTGACCTCCAGTACCATTATTCATTGGAGACATCTGAAAAATTACAGTAATGACATGTTGTTGTAATTAGCATTAGAAATTTCCCTGGTTTAAATTAGAGAACATGCACTAGAAAGTCCAGAAGCTGCAAATGAACTGCTTTATGATTCTAAGATGACTTAACAACTATTTCCACACTTGTCAAAGTCTAGCATTGACTAAGAAAATCCAGTAGGCTCTCCAGACTAAAACACCTTCCTCAGGCAGGGAATTCCTCTATGTGATGTTCTTGCTGGCTCTCTCCCAGGGGACACACTTGTCCTGCTTTTGGCATGACTCAACTTCTTGTTGAGTCGACCTTTGCCCCCTTAAATGAAAGGGTTTCATGCCCTGGAAACTGGCTCTCTTAGCAACTTCCACTCAACTAGAACCTTATTCTTCCACAGCAACACTGAAGAAACACAGTAAAATACCTGCTTGAATTATTGAAAAAATAATATACTTGGGGAAAAGGAAATGCCGGGCTGACCTAAAGCTTCTAAGCAGGCTACATCAAAGGGTGCATTACACATAGCTGGAGGATTAATGTCCAGTTATCTAATTAATGTTTTTATCATTTAGCATGCTATCGAAGAGATTTTAGAGAGAACAATACTTTCAGATAAAACCATAAATTCTAATCATTAGGCAGCTGCCTCTCCTGATCATATTATTAGAACACATATCCTAAGTAATCTCTGAAAAGTCAGTATTTTCAGACTATATGAGAAAATCAAGACATTATTGTCCTCCCGATTTTCAAAAGAAACCTATGGAGAAGGAAAAAAACAGTCTATCAAGAGCTGCAATGTTTCCTGAACTAAAGTAAAGGGAAAAAAACAAATAAGTGAAATGCTTTAAACAATTAAAGGGAAGGATTTGCGCAGGAAAGAACTTCAGTATGAAAAGTGAATGAAAGGAAAACAGGCTAAGAAGAAAAAAAAACAACTGAGGCAGCCTATTCAGTCTTGACTTAAAGCTTTTCTATAATAATACTTGATTAAGTTTGGTTGTTGATTTTGATTAAGGTTGTTGATTTTGATTTTGGTTGTGGATTTTGATTAAGTTTGGTTAAGTTGATTAATATTTGATTAAGTCTGGTTATTGATCCTGCAACAATACCCCTAATGATCTCATCATCTACTGTCTAATACTGATACCAAGATTTTAGAAAAGGGGTCAGTTCTCTGCTGAAGTTAAAACTATGACTGCAAAATACCGAGGAATGAATACAAGTTCAAAAGCAACAACAGGCAATTTGAAAGTCCTTATATTTCCAAGTTGTCTGTAGAGACAGGATCTCTCCTTGCACCCTGCCCTGGCGAGCAGGTGTCTGATGCTTTAATTCACACTAAACAGCAGTCACCCATCAGGGCTCTAACTGGTTGTGGCAAACTCCCCTCTGCTTGTGGCTGGTAGGAAGGAAGAAAACAAATTCCTGTTTATTGTAAAATGTCTTGGAGTGTGGAAAAGGTTCAGAAGTCCTAGCAAAGCATTTGAGGATTTATCCTTAAAAATATGCAAGTATCTTATCCCCCTGTGAGCTAATGAGAGTCCAACTTCAAACCTGACCCTTGGCCTCACCGCACAGTGTATTTTTGCTCCAGATCTGATCTGACCATGTGCTTCTCACAAAGTTCTTTACATCAGAGATGGCTTTCCAGCATTATATTCTAAATAAAAACACAGGCTCCTCTTTGTAAAGGGGCTTGGAATTGAAGTCTGGTCCTTTGGTGGAGAAAAGGTATTGAACTCGTGCCTGAAGGCAGGCTCCTGTCCAGAGGCCAAAGCAAGACTGGAGCAGGGGGCACCATTCCCATCCCTTGCAATGAGGGCATTGGAGCAAGCTGGATGTGGAGGCAGGGGGCATTCACAAGCCCACAGTGGTCTGATTGAGTTGTGTCTCAAGGACAACAAGGTGTTTATTGCAGTGACTTAACATCATCAGTAGATGAAAATAAAAATATATATCATAAAGGAATATATTAAAATCCCTGTTTTGGTAGTTTGAGCCTTGGAAGTCCTGTCAGCAGCTCAAAGTTCATGAGATTTTTAGTTTAAAACATTTCAGGGTTGTTTTTCTTGACATACTGTTGGTGTCTAGGTTGATACCAGAAAGAAGAAAAAGTACACTACCTTACAAATACAGACTTGAAGTAAAACAACTCCAGCATCTCCAAAACTTTCTAAATAAGGCCTAGAAAGCCCTGTGCAAATATTAGGAAAATAAGCGTTGTATCACCAACAATATGGTGGATATCTTATTCCTATTTTATGAAAGGTGAAAACAAATTAGAAAGAGGCTGTCCTTGATTAATGTTATGTTTCTGTCTGGCATTAGAGAAAAGTTACCTTTTCCCCCACACTCTTTGGTGCACGATGATACGTCATATTCAGCCCAAACCTCAAGCCTCCAAAAAAGAGCCCTCAAGACAGACAGACTGACCCAAAGTGCACATGACACAGTAGGGCAAGATTCAGTCCTGCCTGCACAGAGGACTGAGCCAAAATGACCATTTACTCTTCAGATCTACATCTTAGGGGAAATGCAAGAAAAAAGAGCTACCAGTAACACCATTTCTTGCAGCAGTGTTCATTTATGTCTTTACATAATTTCTGGGGAGCAAAGAGCTTGTGTTTGCACAGCCATGAGAGGCATGGTGTCTGCAATCCTCTTATTTCTTTTTTCTCCTTTCTCATTTCTTTTTCTCCATTGTCCTTCAGCTGCTCTAATTCAGTGAAAAATGTTGTTTGAAGAGTTTTTGGGCATTGCTTTCCGCAACAACCACTGCACAGCTGAGCTAGGACTTACTGCCTGTACAGCAGAAAAATAAACTCGGCTAAGGTTTCTTCAGTTTAGCAGTAATGGAGTGGGATTTCTTTTAATTTAGTTAAATACTGTTGCTTGACAGGATGAAATTTGATCTCTAAGGTAGAGATTAAAACTGCTGGACCTAGTGCAAACTATTTGGGGTTTTTAATTATTCTTCTGGTGAATTATCCTAATTAAATTTGTCAGACAATCATAGGATATACCACTTGTGTAGAAACTGATAATCACTGGCCATTCATCTCCTGTCTAGTAGGTATTATATTCTCTAGATAAAAATCACATGAACTGGAAAAGCAGCATTCAAAATATTGAAGTTGATGCACAATCACCTAATTAACTTTTCCTTAAGCACTTGGAGAAACATGGAGTAAGTGAGAAGTAGTGTATTTTACAGAGCTTTTGCCAAATGATGCTGTTGGTCACACCCAGAGTTGTACAAGAACACATTTTCCTGGACGAAGTACCTGGCACAAGATATTGTTTGGAAAGGGAAAGGGAGGGAAGACACAGCAAGGCAAGGCAATGCAAAGAGCTTTCTAACTTTTTTTTAGCTTGTGTTAACAGATAATTGGCCATCTACTGGACAGAATATTACTTCACTATCCTAATAACTTGGCTGCACATAAAAAATCTTTTCATGCTGCAGCTTGGCTCTGAACCATTAACTTTTTTCTTAATAACAGCAATAAAATGAAAGTCAGTCCACAATTAATTCCCTTCACCAGACTTCAGTGACCTAAAATATGTAGCCTCCTTTGGAATTCTGTCAAACTCAGTGGTTTCTGATGGATATTATTTATGCTTCCATGTATGCAAACAGCCACTCATCAAGTTTTTGATAGATACTATTAGGAATTTATATTGTACATGTCTAAGCTTACATTTCAGACCTCTGTGGCCACATTGAAGAAAAGTATTTTTGACTTTATAAACCATCATTTGCAATTTCATACACCAGCTATAGTTAGCAAATAGCTTTCTCAGTTGAATTTAATTTTTTTCTCCATAATAGCCAAATGTCTGTTATTGATAGAGATATCAGAAAGCAAGAAGTAAGACCAGATTAAAAATACTGAATTGCTTTACTCTAGTTAAGTTCCTTGATGGAATGATTTTGAAAAACAGACATTTTAAAACTTCCAGTAACATAAAAATATCTACATATATTTGAGAACTGCCTTTTTTTTTTTTTTTTTTTTTTTTTTTTTTTCCCCCATGCAGGATGCCAAGAACTATGGCCTGGCTCTCGTGACAGTGCCCTGCTGCTCCTCCTGAGCTTCCAAGCCATATTTGTGGCTCCCAGGGAACGTGTGCTGTTTCTCTCCCTAGCCTCTCTGCAGGAAGGCAATGAGACAAGGCATAACTGTGCTGCTGCTGCAGCAATCTAGGAAGACCAACTGGAGTCAGAAGATTTCTCTGAGCTCCATTAGGAGACCAGAGTTCCTGGAGAGACACTCCAGAGGCACTGCACAGTAAGAGAGGTATAAGCATTGGCCTCCATGCATGATGTGACAGTTCTCTGCGCGTGCTTTCCCAGGGCACCTGTGTTGTGGTTTAAACCAGAGAGCAGCTAAGCCCCACACAGCCACTCACTCACGCCCCCATGGCAGGGTGGAGGAGGGAACTGAAAGACTAAAACCAAGAAAACTCATGGGTTGAGAGAAAGATGCTTTAATAGCTAAAGCAAAAGGCTTGCATGCAAGCAAAGCAAAACAAGGAATTCATTCAGCACTTCCCACTGGCAGGCAGGTGTGCACTCTCTTTGGGAGAGTAGGGCTCTATCATGCATGATGGTCACTTGGAAAGGCAAGTGCCATTACTCTGAATGTTCCCTTTCTTCCCTCTCCTTCCCCCAGCTTTATATGCTGTATGGAATACAATATCCTTCTGGTCAGTTGGGATCAGCTGTCCTGGTGTCCCCTCCCAGCTTCTTGTGCCCCTCCAGCCTCCTTTCTGGTGGGATGTGATGAGGATCAGCAATGGCCTTGGCTCTGTATAAACTCTGTTCAGCAGTAACCAAAACATCTCTCTATTCCAGCACCGTTTCCAGCACAAATCCAAAACACAGTCCCATACTTGCTACTCTGAAGAAAATTAACTCTATCCCAGCCAAAACCAGCTCAACTTGCTTTCACCATAGTCACTCAACCAGACCAGAGAATATGGCTCCAAGTGTCTATCAACAGCTGCACACTGATGAGCCATTTTAGATGCAGCTGTCCTGAGCAGTACAGGTTTGCATACTCACTCAAGAGTTTAAACCTTTTGCCACCCATTTATTCACAGCACAATTACTGTGGGAGTGTGGAAGGGAGCAGCCTTGGATTCTGGTTTCTGCTCCCCCCAGCCATGATGTGTAATGAGCTCGTCAGTGAAATCCATCTCAGCCATGGCATGGGGGCTGGGAGTAGGAACCTCCCTGGTGCCAGCCTTGGGCTCCTGCTCCCAGAGTTTCTCACTGCCGCCAGCTCCTGCTGGGACAATGCAGGTACCGAGGGCCGTGCGGGGCTGCCCACGGGCTCAGCCCGATGTCCCTGTGTGGCAGGAGGCCTCAGCTCCCTCTGCAGCAGCGCGAGCTGTCCTGCTCTGCTGCGTTGTGGGCCCGGCTCCTGCGTGTCCCGGCAAGGCCTCCCAGGGCCGGGGCCTCGGCTCCCAGCAGTGTGGGCAGCGAGGCCCAGAGCTCCCGACTTTCTGCGTCTCTGGCAGCAAGGCACCTTGTGGCTCACATAGGACAGCTCTGAGCACAGGGAGAAGGCAAATTGCAGTCATCCCCAGCTGATTTAGGTCCAGTGCAAAGGTGCTTGCTTGGTGCTGAAGCGTTAAGAAAGTGAGGAGTGGGCTTTTTTATTGCATTTCTCCCTGCAGACACTCCATGTCAGTCCACCCTCTCCTTCTTCATTAACTCTGCCTTGTTTTCAATTCCTTCCCAGTGTCCAGAGACCCAGCTCCTGGTGTGGCCAGAGCCATGGCAGGAAGGAGAGCGACCTTCACGTTCCCAGATACGCCCCTCTCTGTACAGCACAACTGCACTGGCTGGTCATGCTGTTAGATCATATTGCAAATTCATGTCTAATTTGACCCTGAGGTCTCCTCCAGCATTGTTGCTTTCTAGGATTCTCCCTCCCTTTGGATGTCTGTGTTTCAAATTACGTTTCCCTGGCTGTACTGTGTTACATTTTCCCATGAATGTCGTTGTTATTTTCCAGCTCTCTATTTTAAATCACACTGCTACATTTTAATCACTACTACATTTATTACCTCTGTTTTCATTGATGAGTTCAGCTCCTTCTGAGAGTGAGGACTGTGAAAATAGAATTGTAGCTACTATCTCTAGCTTCTTTCTTTGCTATTGCAATTGTCCAGCCCCTTTTCTCTCCTTCTGTGCTTTACTGAAAGCATTGAAGACGCCCAGTAAATATCCTCTATGTGACACAAGCTGTCAGATTGTACCTTTCCCAGCTTCCTTTAATACCTCTCCAGCATCTCTTGCCTTTAGAGTCAGTTTTTAACCAATCCACCAGGCCCATTTTAAGATATTTGAAGAAAGAAATCTCAGAAACACCATCTGCCAATATTTCAATGAACTTTACACTGTGAAAAGCTCCTTATTTTCTTAGACTGAATCTATACTGATTTTAGGATGTTTTGCAAAGGAGATCTCTTGTGTGATGAGTCATCTGGTTTCCACACATTCCCAACTCAGAGGTGATATCCCCTGAGGTCTGGATGGAGCTTAATACAGCAATCAGTTGCAGAGACAGCAAGCAGCTGAACCTTACCAGGACTGGACATCCATTTTAGTGAAATTAAACTCTAGGTTGCTGTTGGCTTAGTTGGCAATTGCTTTTTCTACAGTTTATTTGATATTAGTCCTTCTCTTACTTGTCATTACAGTTTTGATTTAATATTTATATTTCAGTAGGAGACCACTGTCTAAGATAAGAAAACTGTATTTTCTTTACTCTGAGAGAAAATCCTGACATATTTGTAAGGCTTTGGCTTTTTTTCCCCCCTGACTAATCAGAAGGAGATCTCGGGCTTCATCTCCCTCGTCTTCTAAAGGATCAAAATGCTGTGCTACTGAAAGTCATGGGCATGGTAGAGTTACTCCTAATAAAGAAATTCAGAACAGATGTAACATATTCTTAAAAGAGAACCATTAAGGCAGCTTTACAGGACAAAACCATAGGGCGGGGAAACCTAACATATATGTAATACATTGTAACAAGTTCTAGACAAGTATGTGAGTGTTACACAAGTAGTACTAAAGGGAGGGATAAGAACTGAACTACGTTTTCTGCTGCATATCCTGTGTGTCCGCAGCTCACATCAGCCATTCTAGAACCCCCAATATTTAGAAGGTTTTGAATTTTCTGTTTGTGAACAGTTCCCAGATCAAACACATGCACTCAGGGCAAGATTCCTCTGAGGTTTCCAGGGCTCTTGAGAGAACTAAAATTGCAAAGAAAATAGATTCACATAATGCCTTGATTTCACTGTCTCAAGGTGCTTTCAAATTTAATCCCAATTCTGTTCACAGAATTAGTTCACATACTCATGGCTATGCTTTCAGTCAAATATTTCTGTTGAAAATTCAGCATGACAGAAAGTAAATGAAAAGGAATTATTTTGGAAATAAAAGTGCAAACAGAGCCATTGATTTCTCAACACCATATTTTGTGAACAATACCTCCATCATAAAAATATTTTAAAAAGCCATCCTCTCATCAGATGAGAGCCAAGAAGCTACCAGTTACCTCTTGCCCATGGTACCGCTCAGTCCAGTCCACTGTGGCTGGTGGTGGGATGCTGCTGCACTCTTGCTGCTCTATTCTAGTTTTTCCAACACCAAGCAGAGAGAAAGCATTTCAGTGTTCAGGCTTTCCTCAGTGTTGAACATGACTGGGAAGACCAGCAGTACAATTGGAGCATTGGTGGCAGTATTTATCAGTCTATAATTATCTGTACTCAGGTCCAAGTCTCAAAATGCATGAAGGCATCAGAGGGCACTGGTTTTGCTTTTCCCAAGAGTCAAATGTTTTGTTGCTAAAGCAAACATTAAAAAGAGAGAGAGAGAGAGAGAGAGAGAGAGAGAAAAGAGAACACATCCCATGATCCCATTCCCACAGGCCAGATTTTATTCTCATTTGCTCTAAAACCAGGAATATCAATAAAGTGGCACCAGTCTGACTGTGCTTAGAATCAAATTTCTAACCTTGTACTTTCAGATAGCTCACTGCATTGAAATAATGCAGTGGTAACATCAGGTTAAATCCTGTCTCACTCAATTTTGCCAGAGTATTTTCCATCACCTTCAGTGGGGCCAGGATTCCATACAGAATATTTTGCTTTCTTTTAGGGAAGAATTTGCATTCACCCATCTTAAAGAAAGTAGACTGACTTACTGGAAGTACTTACTGCTTGTGCTGAGCACAGAAACACCAACAGGAAACAATTGGCTGCATTAATCCTCACTGTTGGTTTTTGAAGTAAAAGTGCAGAGGGTTTTTTCCGCTGACTTTAGTTCTCATCTTTGCAACAACCTAGACATGCTTTAAACATAATCCGTGTGCAGAACAGGGTTAAAATATAAAATATCACAAACCCAAATCCCTACACCGAGAGACCAGGGACTCGGGGAGAGAAACTGCTAAACTCTTCTTGTCAGTCTAGAAGCTATTCCACAGCTAAACCTGCTCATTTCAGAGATTTATTTTGCTAGAAAGGATTTTAATCTTCACATTTCAGTTCCTCAGAGGAGGCAAAAGTCTTCCAAGTGCAGAGTCTGCAGCAGCGGTGAATCAACTATTGTAATATGCTGCCTCTTAAAATACTTCAGGGTAGTCAGGCATTAGGAAGGCTCCTATTTTGTGTGAACTGATCAAATACAGATGTTGCCAAAGAGTTGACCTTATTGACCGTGACTTAACTAGAGATTGAATGGCAGACAGACGGTCAGTAGTAGGGTGAAACCATGTTTTGGCGGTAGGGTGTAAATGTATATACAGTTTACAGGATGTGAATGACACCAAGCAAACATCTGTTCTATTGATAAATACTTGTTTTACTTCCAAAAATTTTTATCCCAGGGAAACGGTATGTGTGTATATATATGTGTGTATAACACATTCTGCCCCATATTGTTAGGTGTCTCGTGTGCATGTTGTGGTCCTGGAAAATCCTTGAAATAGAAAAATATTAAAAATGGAACTAACTTTTCTTTCTTCCTGCAATATCAGATTTCATATAAAACTCATCAGCTGAGCTGAGTATTAGTCTTGATCAATGGCAGGAAACCAGGAGATCAAATGTTAATAAATCAGAAACAGATACCTCCACTTGAGCAGAGATATATCACCAACCTGAAAAATAGGGCAAATTATTTGACAAATTTTATATGCATATACCTAAAGAAAAAAAAAAGCTTTTCATAAGATTCCTTGAAAACTGAAACAAAGGACAAGTGTGGAGAAAAAGTAACCTAACAAGGTAATGAACTCAGAACATGAAGTCAAAGAGTCCTGAAAACACCTTTGTTTTCTTTTGGATTGACATAATAAAAAAAAGATTAAATGAAAAGGCTTTTATTAATACAAAACCAACATATTTTGATTTGCAAATTAGCTCTGTCCTACTGCTATGTGCTGCTCACATGAGGGTAGTGAAATAACAGAGTAGACCTGGTTTAATGTGCTGTTACCTTTGCTCAAGAACTAAATAGTAACATCAGAATTACAGCAAAAAATGTACACCAGGTCTGAAGAGCTCAGAGAGACACAGTGCTTCCAGTATCTTGGAAACTTGTAAAGGCACAAGGACCTGCTTTAACTTTAATAATTTTAAGGTGTTTAACTCTGTTAGCTCAAAGTTCCTTATATTAATTTCAGACAAGCACCCTTGGAGTGTGGTCTTCTCTTCAAATTGAAACTATTTGCTCCTGTGCATAGCCTACTAAATTTAATTAGAAAATCCTGGTAGGCCAGCAGGACAAAATTTCCTTTCCTTCCTATTTTCCCCTTCCACAATATATCACCTAGAGTAATTAGGACCAGTGAGGGATCATCTTCACTGGATTAACCTTAACTAAATTGTATGCATTCAACATGTGCTCTTTTGATTAACTTGAGCCTGGACTGCTGCCTGTGGTACACCCACCTTGTAATTCTACACACTTAATTAATTTCAGATGAACAGCAAAAAGGATAAGCTGAATTCTCCAATTAATAAACTGATATTAGTTAATGTATTTTAGCTTAACTTTTAATTTTCTTCCTGTGTAGGGATAGGAAAAACAGAAAACAGGAGAGGGGTGGAAGGGAACAAGCTTTGCCAACAAGCTTGTAACGACTTTTCAGGGCCTGATCCTGCAGCAGTCTAAGCAGAAAACTTTCCCCCCAACAAGGAGAGGAATTTTGGCAAAAGTATCAGTCCCTACATTTAAAGTATAAAATGCAATAGGCAGGAACAGGATTTTTTTTCTCTTTCAAAATGATAAATAAGCATTACTTAAAACCTCCTCACCTTAACTTGGTTTTCCATATGGTTTCACTCATGCGTGGGTTTTCCTTCTTATTAAAAAAAATACTATAATGTCACTGGCTATGGGCCCAATCCTCCAGGCCTTAGTCCCACAGGCTAAGGCTATTTTTCTCTTCTCTACTGTCATGGGGAGCTGCCTAACAGCCCCATCCTAGATGCATTTGCCCAGATAAGTAGCTTTGCTTTTGAATCTAGTCCTTGTGAATTCAATAGCATTTATCAGAGGAATTAAATTACTCATGTAGAAAAATATTTGCAGGAATAGATCCTAAAAATGTTACTGGAAACACAAAGAAAAATCCAAAGAAAGATGCAAGGGAAAAACTTCCTAGTTCTTTTTAAACTGGCTATGAACTGAATTAATTCAGTTGCTAATTATTAAGCAGAAGTCTTAATCTTCTCTAAGCAAATTGCAGTGAATACTCATTTTCTTGTTTTTAATGTGTAACTCTGCTGAAATTTCTCTCCAACTTTAGTATGTGTTGCTTCAGTAAAATTCATAGGATTAAAGTGAAATCTGCATAAAAGTATTTTGCTGAAATGAAGATTGGCTGTTCAGTGTCCTTCAGGGTAGAATTTTGACTGAGAGCAAAATCAAGTTCACAGAAAACAAGAAATATACAGTCATATATGGCTCTTTAATTAATTCCATCTCTGTAAAATCATTCACTGTTTTTCCTCTTCAGAAATCAATATTCTAACAAATGCTGCCAGGAAAAAAAAACCCTAAAATATTAGCTACATAATTCTATTGAAGATATTTCTAAGTTAGATATCAACAAGCTGTTTGTGCATGATTTATATTGACTGCCAGTACTTGGTTTTTCTACTAATAAGAATAATGACAAATAGCTGCAAGCAATAAGATGGCCTAGCAAGACTTTTGTTTCCTAATTACTATTTGATTACTTCAACAGGTCATCAAGTGGTATTTTAACATTTGTCTGCTATAAAGAGATAATAAATTATTTGCTGATTATTTGATTGATAATATTTCAAAAATAACAGGAAATTTATTCGGTAGGAGCATTATATAAAATTTTTCAAACACTTAAATAATGAGGTTTTTTGCTTTCTGCAAAAGGAGCTTTGACACCTTAATCACTTCAGTGATCTCCCAGTTCTTGTGGATACCTTTGACAGCTTTACCTTCCACCTGTAATTATTTAAAAAGAAATCAGACAAAACAGTTTGAATAGCAAAACCCCTTATGAGAAAGGAGGAAGATAAAGTGTCTTAAAGTAAAGTTGTCAGTATTTTGGGTCATTTTAAAACCATGGAACATATGAAACTACCGCCAAATTTATTTTGATAAAATTAATTTAAAGAAAAAAAAAGAAAAAAAAAGGCTTACATTTTAAAGTGTCTGTTTACAAACACTTGTGAAGATTCAAAGAACACTCCTGATGCAGAAAAAAGAGCTGAGAGGGCAGAAAAGAAAGGGTTGCTTAATACTGACTTACCTTGTAGCCAGTCGGTGTGCGAGATCTTCTGGCTGAATACATTGTTTTTATTAGTGTCAGGTACTTGATTTAAAGTGAGACCTCGTCACCTTCCAGAGAGATATTTTTCCTGGAGTATATGCACGTATCTATTTATCTATTGAGTGTGAGTGTGTATATACACACACCTAGCAGCAGGCCTGGTTAGTGTCGGCTTGACTGAGAAAGGATGTTAGTAATTACCATTTCTCTAAACACTACTTTAGCATAGTTTAGTGTATCAGCTGGCTTCTGCTGCCAGAGTACCCGTGCTGCCTACTGGAAGTGGCTGTAAAGCCAAAAGCCACAGTAAGAGCTGTTTCCATCTCCAAGGAATTCAGTGGATTTGCTGTTGATTCCTGAGAGTGGGAATGTGCTTAGCTGTGTTGTGGGGTGTCCATGGCCAGTGGGGACCATCTTTGGGCAGTGCTGTGTGAGGCAGCCCAGGACTGGTGTAGGACACAGGCTGTTTCCTGGACTGGGGTGTGCCAGATGGGAGAGACTGGAATCTTACCCACACTGCGTATGCCCACTGAGCCAGAGCTGGTCCCACTGGTCACATAGGAGAAATTAAGCTTTTGCTGGTGCTGAAAACAGCATTAACAGCAGCTCTGTAGGACCTGGAACTTTCCCCACACCTGCACAGGGATGCTTTTGCAATGGACTTTCTCTGGTTCCCCATTCCTTCCTTGTGAATGTGTTTTCCAAGGGTTACCCTGAAACAAAGAACACAAGCTGAGAGCTGTTAATCTAGCAACTGATGCTGTAAACTCTTACACAGCTATTTTTCCCTTTTGCAGGCAACATTTCTACTGTTTTACAAACACATCAAGTGAAGTTCTCTTAAATTGACACTAAGACAAAAAACAGCCTGTGTGCATTAGCAGTAGAATGAGTCCATGTTAAGAAGAGCTTCTGGTATTACATTTTATGAGTCCAGTAAATCAAGAGCATTAAGGAAAAATAGGACATTGCTGTTTCATGTGGTGTCTGCAACACAGAAATTCTCTCATGCAACACTGAGAAAAAAAAAAAGTAAATATTCCCCTCATATTTAATATTTTATAGTTAGATCACTTTTGAATCTCTCTTAGTTCTGAAGAGCTGTTTGAAAAAACAGGTCTGGGGTTTTTGTTTTGTTTCGGGTTGTGGGGTTTTTTTTCTAATGTTTGTGTGGTCTCTATAGTACCTTTCCCACGAAAAGGCAAAGCTTGCCTGGTGAGGTGTTACACAACACTCTCCTTTCCCATGTTCTCTATATGTGTTGATTTTTCTAAAACAGCTCTTGAAACTCTTCTTTATGTGCTTGAGAGACTTCCATAGTTTATCACCAGCTGGAATGTTATTAATGTTTAATTTTTACCTTGAAGTATCCGTACATCAAATCATTAATCTTTATTGTTCAGTTTTGACTACAGTATTATTAAACAGTCTATTAAGCAAAAAAGAGATCTAGGGAATGTATAAAAAGGCGCAGTATTATTCTGATGACAGCTTCCTGGTGGTCCATCATATATAAAACCAGCTATTAGGAATATGTTTCAAACTGGCACTGTAACACATATTTCATAGTTGTTAAATTTAATTGTATAAATAGTTACTGACTGTATTTGGACAGTTTTTCAAAAGTGAACGTGTAATATATCACCCCATGAAAAACATTCAGGGAACATCCTCAACAACCACAGCTAGGAGACAACCTTCATTTTTTTGTCAATAGTATCCACAGCAATTAGCTCTGATATTGAGCAAAATTAGAACTTGATCCTTCAAGCATTTATACACATGAGTAGTCCCATAGGGACCAATCAATATGCTCTGTAGTCATGGAAATATTCACATGCATATGGTCAATCACAAGTATACATTTTTCAGGAATAGGGTGTTTTCTCTAATAATGAACCATTTTTAGGGTTCAATCCTCCTTTCTCTAAATTTTGGTAGAACAACCCATGTTAGTCAGTGTAGTTTTTTTGGCAAATGTAAGATAAATTCTGAAAAGAGTAAACATATTTTTCCTTTTAGTGCAGTGACAGCTCTTAATATTAAACCCTCTACTTCACATGAATATCTACCCACCAGGGTGATACAGAACACAAGATAACTCAGCCATAAAGCGATTTTTCTGTAGCCTATATGGTTCTTCCAATATTGACATGCACTCTGCATACTTTCAGTTGTTTTCTTAAAAGTGAAGGTAATGCCTTGGTTAGGTGCAGAGTATTCTTGCATAGGCAAGAGCCAGTGAAATGCAGTGCCTTTTGCAGCAGACATTTCTAAGCTGTAGTAGAGTTGGTCCTATTTATTGAATGACTTCCACCAAAGGTAGAACACAGATAAAGCTGCTGCTTTCAATTATGCAATCAAGAATGTAAAAAAGCAACGTTGTAGATCTCATATGGAAATAATTATATTTGATAAACTGTGTCAAACAACAATAGTGTTTGTGCTAATCACATTTGAGAAGGCTGCTATTGTAGTTGATTTTTCTAGAAAATGGAAAACAATGAATTATAAATTCCACTGACCTATCCCAAACCGTTCTGCTTAATCAACTGAGTTCTAAATAATTGTTGGCTTAGACAGTAATCCAATATGTTAGTTCCACCAGATTCTCTGCCATCACAGTTCAAGAAATCAATATTAAAGCTAAATAAGACTCCTACTAAGGACTCTGCAGTAATGACAACCTGATGCCCACCCTGCTATCAAACACCGTGGCTTGCTTTAAATGTATCTGTTGCATTCACTGTTATAAAGATCAAAGCTTTTGGGCCAAGAACTTTTAAGAGGTTCCCTCTTCATAGATTTTTCAACTCTTTGTGGCAGGTAGGGGCTGAGAACTTCCAGCTCTGGATGCGGTTGAGAACAGAGCACTCTGAAAATATGTTTTGGTCACATCACCACATCACATCAGCTGAGTTGTCTCCCCTCCCTCCTTCCCCTAGGAGGCTGCTCACCCTGGCTCTGCCCTCCTCCAGTGGGGATCCCCAACCCTGCCTACTGAACCAAAAGGGATCCCCATCCTGCCCACCTGCCCTTTCAGGCCCCACACAGGTCAGCCTGTGACATTACCAGCTCCAGAGCAGTAGGCACTGCCACCTCCCCTGCCCTTGCAGGGACAGGTAGCACGTGTACAAGTACCATGAATAGTCAGTGTGGTGTGGGCTCCACAAATGCCACCAATAATCTCTAAATCAGGCAGCACAGAGAACAGCCTGACTACAAAGCCAGCAAGGAACAAACGTGTTTAAATATCAGTAGGAAATCTGCTGTATAATTGCTCATGGAAATTGGCAGCTAGTGAATTAATCAACATGGATCTACTACTAAGCAAGAAGTAGGAATCAAATTATCTTAATAAATTACAAGAGGAGGTTTCTCTCTCTCATTGCTTCTCCTTGAATGACTGTTTGAGACAGCATGAAACTCTTTGTCTGTTATCCTAATTAGATCCTCTAATCTTATAAAAGATACTACTTCTGAGAGAAAGCCACGTGTATAATATAAAACCATGCATTTTTGTATAGTACAGATAATCACCAAAATGGCTATACTTTTGTAAATTAATTAAAAACATTCATGGAAGATTAAAGCTAGAATATATTAATAGTTCAAGATCCTAGGATATCACATATTTTCAGTTTGCTATTTTAGGGGGAAAAAAGTCTCAACACAATGATTTTAACTCACATTCTTGTTTTCCAGAAATTTTGGTTTTGTTTTTTTTCCATTACCATTTCCTATAAACAGATATAAGTAACATACTTACACTTCAGGAATGTCTTCATTTTTATCCTGGCATTCACATCTGTCCCTGTTTAATGCTCTGCTGGTGGTCTGGCTCCATGGTATGCCCACTGCAATGTTCATCTTAAACAATATTTACATTGATTAGGGACCCCAGTGCACTAGAGGCACTTACTAGAAAATGAACACAATACCCTGGGATAACAGCGAACATCTAACTGTTTTATTTTTGAACATTTTTTGGACTGTATTGTTTAAGTGCATAAACACTGTCAAAATGGAAAGGTGGGGGCAAAGGACACTGTGTGAATGTATAATATAAAAATCTGTGTGGAAAATGTGCAGTTGATAAACATGTAAGGAATGGACACAGTGATGTATTTTTATTCAAGTTATAATAGTATGTGTTGCAAATCAGAACATTTTCTTCTATGTGCATGCCCTGTAAAATTCTTTCCTGGCACTAAAATCTTATAAGCTTAGGAAGATAAAACTGGAGTAGGAAAGCATATTTGCAAAAAACCCCTCAACAATCCTATGGCAGGATTCAATATTTTGCCTTACATCACATAACATGTTAGTGGCAAACCAAAGTTGAAACCTACATTTTGTTCTGAATGTGAAGAGTACCATAGGGATATAAAGGTCTTTTCAGATTGAGGACCTGAGCTGCTAAATTTGGAAATATTCTAGCTGAGTGGTACTATGCAACACCATGACAAAGCTCTTGTGAAAGCAGGCTGAAAAAAATCAGAGGGTAGCTTGGGAAAATTGCTTAAAGCAGGTTTAATATGGGACCCCAGATCTCCAGTTGGAATGATATTCATTAGGTCACTGAAGAATAGGGACCACAGTCCTAATGAGGAGCAATTGTATAAACTAAGATGATGCTTGAGCAATTGCTATTTTTGGTCTCCCAAAAATCTAGAATTTTCATATCTGCCAACAGAAAAATTTAAATGTTACTGTGTGGGAGCATTGTTTGGGTGTTCAGACGCACTTGGAGCACAAGCAGAGCAACAATCTGCAAGGAGTCAGGGAGAAGGGATGTCAGATAATGGGGTGTTAAGAAGCTCAGAGCTGATCAATGGGTTTTCTCTCCTCTACCTTCAGCCTCTTGTGTCTCCAGTTGCATCCTGCAAGGAAAAAGTAAGTTGGAGGAGAGACATGGAACGTTTTTAAGTTCCAGGTTGCCGAGGGGCTTCATGTACATACTGAACAGGCCAGTCCTGAGAGCAGCCGCTTCTCTGGGACCTCCCAGGCAAGAACAGTGTGTGGTCTGAGAGCAAAGGCTGAAGCCATAAAGTCCAAGCCCCTCACACCAATCTGAGCTCAAGGAGAGCATGTGTCCTCAGTGTGCCATGCCACAGATGTCAGAGAGCTCCCATATCTTTAAAGTGGACATAGAATAAGGAGCTGATCCATCATTTTAGTCAGGGTATCATATAATAGAGGTGCTGGTGATATCTAAAAGCATTAGCAAAGTCTGCCTTCTTCCTCAGGCTCAGAATAGCAGTTTCTGTCTTTCTATGAAAAGTTGCTGGAGCACTTGATGTTCCATAGAATTTTATTAAGAGAGAGACTCTTTCCAGCTTTCTCCTTGGTACAGAAAGGGTTTGAGGTGACCAGAAAATTCTTAGCTGAGAACCACGATAGTAGGAAACACACAGTCCTTTTTCAAGACAGCTTACAAATTTGCTTTTATGCATACAAACTATTTATATATGTGCTTCTACCTGCTCAAATCTGCACAAAAGCTGATCAATATATAACTATCTTAGCAAAGATCTTGTGCTGATTTATTAGCTGAAGAGTAACATGGATTCTGCTGCTCTTTACTAAAATGTTGCTGTTGATGATGGAGAGGGAGATAATTTATTTTCAGCAAAAGATGGAAAAGCACTCTCCTGAAAAATATCCTTTTGAATTAAATTATGCTCTTGTATTTTTTTAATCTCCGAACCCTGTACATAGCACATGAATTATCCCAAAAACTCAGGGAGGGGAAAGAGAAGTCATTAAATGCTGGGAACCAAAAGAAAGTTTACAGGTACAAAATGTCACTTTACTGCAGCATACGAGTAAAAAACCATCTATCTGAAAAAGTGATTGATTCTGACATATGTGAAGTAGGTATAAGCAAATCAAAAGTGATCCCTCTAAATCTTGTCTTGCAACATATGTAAAATAATGCAAGCTACATATTTAAGATGCAAGCCAAATTAAATATGGTTGTGTTCAATCTGTCTGTGAAATGAGATCTACTGCTACTTTTTTATGTCACAGAAATTCCCTAGGACTCTTTTATGAACTCCTTCTAGTTTATTTTTTAATATTAAAGATGGAAAAGGCCTCTTTCTGTTTTGCTGTTCTCTACCAGTGAGTCATGGGTCCCTTGCTGCTCTGAGAGGAAAGTTGTTTTAGTAATTCTGGAAATAACCTTACTGCTGAGTCAGCATCACAACAGAAAATGACAAGTTTCAAATTAAGAAACACATTAGAAACAAGAAGTAATGGTGTATCTCTCAGCGTCCCCCCTTAGAACTGGCTGGCATGTCAGGAGCTGATTTAGCAAGTTCCATATGTATTGGACATGAGAAAGGTATATAGATAGGAGAAAAAATCAGGTTCATTTAATGGGAAAGAGGATAAAAGAAACCAAGGTAAAATGTAGGGTAAAGATGGAAGCAGCCTTAAATATTATACTGACCATGGCACTCCACCCTGAAATGCTTAAATGCGTCCCTAAAGTAGATCAATATAAAGAGATTTTTGCTTTCGGCTTTCTCTGCTAGGGATTTTCAAAACAAGCAATTTTAATAGCATTTCTAAGTCAGTGTATACTTACAGATAAACCACTGGGACTTTGCTACTCTGTTTATCTGGGATTCTAGATTTTACGGAGCAAATAATTGGAAACAAAACATTTCCCAGCAATCAGTCTACTCTTTCTGATTTGCTAAACATGTCCATATGTAGTTATTGCTTGTATTTGGAAGATTGGTAGCAGTTTTAGAGGATAAATATGCTACAACTGCAAATTCAAGTAGTCATTTGGCAATCATATGGGGAAGTCTTTGCAGTTTGTTTTGGTAAAGGGAACTCAGGAATTTAATGCTACTTATACCTTAATATTGAACAACATTTTAAATGGCTAGAGTAATGTAATCAATTTTTCAAACAGTACCCAATACCTAGCTGTGGAAGAGAAAACTGCTGCATCCTTCCCCTCTGCACGTTTGGACCTGATTCTGCCCTGTCAATTGTCCACAGATCACCTCTGCAGCCACCGCTGTGATGGCACCAAACCCTTTGTGTTCTCTGAAATCTGAAAGAGCTTTTGCTAGTGACCTATTTTGACAAGACTTAAAGGCTAGTGAAATCCTAAGACTGATTTCAATTTAATCTGAATTTGAGTAATTAAAAAAAATTAAAAGCAGTCTCTGATATACAGAATTTCTTAAAATATTGCAGTTCTCTGGTTATAATTGGTGTTTCAGCACAGCGAAACGCTTCATATTTGCATGAATCCCTCCTGACTGTACAGAAGCTCTTGACTGGAATCTTTCACTGTCTTTATTTGTTTCTTTTCTGTCTTTAAATACCTCACTGAAGAGCAGACCTGAGGCTTACTGAAGTCTTCTAAAAATACATAAATATTTTCCACTAGTAATAACATTGTACTAAATATTGAAATGACTTTACATTTAAAATGTCACTCTGATTTAAGCTACAAAATTTTTGCAGAGGAGGAGAAAATATTAGTGCTAAATAATGTGCTTGCTAAATAATTTCACACAAAGAGTATTAAAAATTATAGCTTAAAAACTCAACATTAACATTCCCTGGGACTTTTTACTAGCAAGTGTCACTATGAAAGATAATGAAAAAACTTACTGTAAAATCTCTGAATCCTTTTTGTTTTCTTTCCTTCTCTCTTGCTGTAGCATTAATATGTGCTCAACAGTCAGAATTGTGCAGAATAAAAATATTCCAAGACACTGTAAAAGCGCCTTTCCCTTTCTCCCAGCCCGAGGGAACACTGACTATTTCAATAATCGGTGCGAACTCTTTGGTTATGATTTCTGTTTCCTTTCTCTGTTTCTCCCTCCCTCTCAATTTTTTTCCACCATCGTATGAGTGTTTTCTCAATAAAGGAAGTAGAAAAGCTGCATGACAGCATTTATTGAAAAAAAAATACAAAATGTGTATTAAATGAGAGAGAGTTTAAAAAGAAAATATGAGGCGGGAATTGCAGTCTTAAGAGAGGGGCGGAAAGATGGCAAATACTACAGGAGAGCAAATTATAAATACTGAGCTTTTGCTCAGCATGAAAAACAGCACCTATAGAGCAAAAATTCCATGCGTTTTACCTTCATCCTAGCTTCACTGGGGATCAGTGCTCCG
Organism: Passer domesticus; assembly: GCF_036417665.1. Lineage (NCBI taxonomy): Eukaryota > Metazoa > Chordata > Aves > Passeriformes > Passeridae > Passer > Passer domesticus. Next base: position 94,398,987 of record NC_087476.1, read on the forward strand.
ACTGGAATAACTGTGAATTATCGTCACTATAATGGAATCCTGCAATTTACCAAAAGGAGCAGGAAAAATGGACTTTCGCTAGAACTTTCATACTTTTCACTCAACCTTCACTAGTCAGACATATGGACTATGTTAGCACTTCGGGTTACTGGCCCAAAGTCAACATTGAAAATTAATTTCCCAGAAATACAGAAATTGCCATTTTTCACACCTTAGGTAAGGAAGGCCAAAACAAGTAAAGCTAAAAGTATTCAAATGCTAGTTTTGAATCAGTTGATTTCCTCTGAAATAGCAGCTATACCAGGATGACAGAAATTTTTGTATACAAAGGCATGTGACCCATTGCAAACCTGGTTATAATTACGGATTTCAAAACAGTATCTAATAAGCCGAGACCCAGACAGCAGTGCACAGCAGTGGAACACGTCCAGTATTCATTAAAGATGTCCAATCTAGAAGTCCAGGGTTTAAAGACAGTTTTCAGACACAATTTTCCCACTTGTCTCAGGAATAAGGTAGAATAGCAAAAACAGAGGTAATAAAACGTGGTCAACCTCAATGACTTGGCATGCATTCTTGGCAATAGCAAAATAGAGAGACCACAGCTTAGCTCTGAGAGTGAACTTGCAACACCCTGAATTTTGCATCCTTTTTTTCCTGTGGCTGTTTTTGTTGGACCAAAAAAATAATCCATTTGCTGATATTTTCAAAGATGACACACCAAAACCTCATGTACCATAAAAATACACACAAATGCACCAGTGTCTCTGGGAAATAGCACATTTCTCTCTGGGAATTATTTTGATTCACCAATTATCACAAAAAATGGAAAGACATATTGATATCCAGTAAAGATGGAAGAAGTATTATGGCGTGGAAGGATAAAATCATGATCCTTTACTTGGCTCTTCTGTTAAAGGTTTTAGGCCCATATGAGAACACCTCTGGCTAGGTTGCCTGCACTGTCTGAACCTGTAAACCCCGGATTCAAAATAAGGCTCTTGGAAGTAAAAGGTGAAGCCCATTAGTGAATAGACAGAACAGACTTGTAAAATTCCATATCTGCTATTGCCACAAAGGGGGAACATGTCCCAGTGCCGGAGTGGGAAATATCCGGATTAACTATCCAGCCTATGGTTGCCAAAATGAGAACCAAAAGTGCACTGTGTGAGTAGATCCATACATAATCATCCAGATGAGCTTTTACCTTTGGGTTTCATATTTGTAATAACTTGCCCAAATGTCAGTATAATTTACAGTAATAAAGCCATGTGCATTTGCCATTATACAGTCTTTGAAAAAAAAAAAAGCATCTTGGACACATGACAATGGTAAACATTACCTCCAAATGGTGCTTATTCGTAGGAAAAAGCCCTCTTGTTTTAACAGACAGGCATTTTCTGATGAAAGGGTCTTTTGCAGGTGTACCTCTCATTGAAAAATACCCTATTTGGTTCCTGTGAAAAAACCAAGGTTGACTGATGTCCCTCTATTACAAATCCATACTGCAAAAAACACTAAGGAGATTGTGACTTTAAAAGAACGAGTTTCATTGTTTGGCTTCAGCACAGCGCGAGAGGGGTGCAGAGGGTGAAATCTCTGGATCATATACCAAAATAAACACTTCAAATCTAATATACACACACAGAGAATTGTTAAAGTGTAACATTCCATAACCTAATATAAATTTTAGTACAACTTAATCTGTTAGAAAGAAAAAAATAGTCAACATGCTTATAATATGTAATCTTTTAAATTGATTAGAAATATTTCTCTGGACTGAGCAATTTCTGGCTTCTGAAAGTGCTCAGGTAATCTGTGTCATTCTGAACCATGCCCAGAACTGTAGGTCAATATATACCAGTCCTGTGACATGAAGGTCTTACTTTTATGCTTGAAGACCAGAGGCCTTTTCCAGTCAAGCACAGCACAGGATTGAGAGCAGAGGCCATGCTGATGTGTAGGTGCTGAGAGATCCACTCAGCACCTTGAAAGGTCAGATTGCAATGCCCTGCAACCAGCACAGCAGGGTGCAACACAGTATAAAAATTAGATTTGCCACCCAAAAGAAAAAAAAAAAAAGAAAAAAGAAAAGAAAAAAAGAAAAAGTGACTCACTTTCACTGAAGTTTAGACATGTCAAGGAACTAAAGCCATTTGGGTCCTCACCAAGCTACCATGGCAATATCTTGAAGTTTTCCCTCAAAAGCAGATCAGAATTTAGCCAGGTTTCTGGAGCAAAGCATGAAATCAGTTAAAGTAAATAGCTTCCCATTTCCCTCTGTTTCACAACAGCTTCCTTCTTCTTGTGCTGGAGTCCTGGGGACCCAGGGACGACTGGGGCCGCCTGCCTCCCGCTGCGTGCCTGTCCAGCTCTGCCCTTGTGTGGCAAAGGTCCATGGGGATTTGCCAATTTGCTCGCTCTGACAAGAGGAATATCTCAATTACAAGTTCTCACCAAGCAGCTAGAAACCTTTGGTTTTTTTGTTTCTTGGTGTGTGCTGAAGGAATTTTATGGAAAAAAAGAGAGACAGAGAGATGTGAAGGCAGACCAATGTTTGCAGTTATCAGGAGGGCTTTTGTTGCTGAAATAAGTCCCACTTTTAAAGTAGAACTTGTATTTTAACAGCTACTGAGGTTTTCCTCAAAGTGAAAGAAAAACTGCTGGGTATCTTCCAGAAATTTTGTTTTTTCTGTCCCTTACACATGATCTCCTAAGCTGATTCTCATCAGAGGTAACATCAGCCTGCCCTTTCTATTCTTCCAGCTCCTCTTGCATCTGTTCCTCTCCCCCACTGCTGGTATACAAGACTGAACTAGTGCATGAGAAGGCAGGGTGTTTGCTTTCAAACAGGAAGAAAAAAGGACAGAGTCCATCTGGGGTACGAATTTAACCATGGGTTCCTTGTATGACTCAGTGTGACTATGTACCATCCTAATTTCCCCTTGAAAATCTGACACGGATGGAGGCTGTTGAATACATTCATGCTTGAAGTGAATTTAAGCAACACTGTGCTAAAGGGCAAGGAGTGCTTCATTTCAGAGGGAGGTCAGACTCTCCTGCTATCCCAAGATGTCATAAGGAATGACTAAAAATAGCTGCCAGGAGTGGATTCCTCATTTGCTGTGTACCAATTAAGTGGGACTGAGCATGGCTTAGGTCATGTATAGATGGTTGTAAATGTAAACGCAGCCAGGCTCTTGCATCCCCCCCTCCTGAGGAGGCTGAGGAGATGGGCAGACCCCTCCAGCTGTGCTGTGCATATGCCTCCCTTCACCCTTCCTGCTACAGATTGATGCTCCCAGTGAGCACTGGTACGGGGATGGATGGCATCCAGAATGACTCATAACAAAGAGCATATGGCAGGACTAGATGTAGCAATCTAACATCTGTTGCACTGCTTATTATTAACATTTCTCACTTCTCTTGGAGCTAGTAACCAAAACTAATAAATATAGTCTTCACAAATCCTACCTGAGGAAATCCCATATCCTCTTGGATTTTTCACCACTAATTGTGTTCAGTGCAAAAGATGAGAATTATTTTATTCTTTAGGCATTTGAAACAATCCAAAATTCTCATTCAGAGCTGTTTGAACAAGTTACAATGAATAATAACTTCTCTTTTAGTTTATTCACGTCTTAAAGATTTAAATGGCTCCTATTCCACATCCCAAGAGCTGAAATTTTGTTGTCGCACTAAGGTGAAGGGGATGAGTAAAAAACAAACAGGATGAAAAAGCATCTTCCAAAAAAGTAAAGAGAGTATCGGTTCATTGTATAGTCTCCCTTACAGTATGGTAACAGCAGCTATATCTAACAAAGGAACCATTCCTGAAGGAAGTAAGAATGACCTCTATTTAAATTATTGTTTTGCTCAGATAATTTTTTTCAGAGAGAAGTGGGACTGCAAGTGCAGACATGTAAAAATGGAAAATCAGCTGATGAAGCAGCATGTCCACTTTGTGAAAGATTCACTGAGTGACAACATGATATATAGTGGGCAGCCCCTCACAAACAGAGATTAAACCATGTATCAAAATTAACACTGGCCATAAATAGGTATCCAAAGAACAGTGTTGTGACTGGATGATCTAAGTTACTCCCTTTCAGCCGAGAGATGGAAATAGTTGCCAACAAAAATGTTAGGATTTGACAAGACTTGGCAAATTGCTGGGATATAAAATCATGTTTTGTGAGTTATAAGGCCTTCCAGGAGATGTGACAAATCCTGAAAAAGGGTGGAAAAGCATGCACAGCCCACAGAAACTTACTCCCTTTTCATGGACCTGCCAAAAGAAAGGAAATATGAAAAAAAAAAAGTGCACAAGAGACTTGCCAGTGACAGACTTACCATTTCATTTAATAAGCACACTTCATAAAATGTTGAAAAAATTATTGTAGTAAAGACTATGCATATTATTATAAACAGTGACTAGCTCAGAAAGCAAAAGTGTTAAATTTTTGCCCTGGAGACAGAGAAACTATTGATATTGGGATCAAATGTCCTAACCCAAGGAGTCACACCTAAAAAGGATTAAAATCCCATTAGTGGTTCTCTCTATTATGTATAATTTTCCTCCTTCCCTATCCCTTAAAAACTGATCATTGTTGATATTCCAAATGCTAATGGTAATGGTAGGAGCCATGGACCACCAGTGTCCTAACTCTTCCCAGAGTGAATGAAAGCTAGAGGTGTCCAGAGCAGACCTGGAGGAGGAGCAAGAAGATCACTCTAAGGTGTGTGAGGTATTGGAGGCTGTCCTTCCTCTGATCAGTTGTTCATAACAGGCAGGAGTGGGAAAGTTGGGAATCAATTTTGTGCAGAGCACAAGTGTGACTGAGGAGAGGAAGCAACCCTTCGTGGATGCTGAAGATTTAAAACACAACAAACATGTAGTCAGCCTCCCTGATTCCTTGTGCGTGTTATGCACTCGTGGTTTTAATAGGATTTCATTCCTTTGGTGGCACCAGCATAGAAGTGAGCCAGCGATCTGGGCTAACCCAACGCTCTCTGCAGAGCTGCCTGAGCAGAAGGGAAAGATGACGTGAACATTGGGTGGACCCAGAAGCAGTGAGACAGCTCTAAGAAGGGGCTGAAAAGAAAAACCTTTTGTGGCTGAAATAGCTTAGTAGACTATGGAAAAGCCTTGCAACAGAAACAGAGCCCAAGATCCTCACTTTGGAAATTTAAACCTGAAGGCATGGTACTAAGAGCAATTCTGGCAAGGCAAGATTGTAGTGGATGTGGCATTGGTTTAGTACCATTTCTAGCAGCTTCCACCATGCTACCAATAATTTCTTTGGGGATCAAATGCAGCAGAAATTGTCTTAAGTAATAAACAAATGTAATGGAACACTTCAAAACTGATCAAGTACAATATTTATTAGCAGAGATTGTACATTTTAAAAGACTTTAAGTAAAATGGAGCTAATTGCTAAAAAACTTTTCCTTCCTTTGCTTTTTAAAAACTTGTCTCCTTTAATTTCCTGAGATAAAATGTGATGTTTAGAATATAAGGTTGCTCATAATTAAGCATTCTAACATACATAGTGATGGAATTTATTTTAAAATATTGCCCTCTGTGACTGCCTCATGGGATACACATCCTGTTTTCCAGACAGTAACAGGATGTAGCAGTTGTGCCATTATGATTGGATTAGTGGATTTAATTATGTGAATGACTATACTAATTTTCCATTTTGATATGCATCATCTCCCTAGTCTCTGATAACGGAGACCTTCCATAATATTATCTGAAGCATGCTTCAGAATGAGCCCTCAAGCACAAATTTAAATTGGACACTTGCAACACAGCCCGTGCAGCTTAGCACATCCCTTTCTCCTCACACTGCCTTCCCAAAGACCTTCTTCACATCTCAGGAGGACACAGGAGAACGACTTGGACCAAAATAGCCACATACAGTCATCCTCAGATCTTTTCAAACTCTTTTCACTTTATCACTCCAGAACCAGATCCAAAAAAAGACAAAACAGTCTGTAAAACAAATTTTCAACATCCTTAAAAAATATATCAGACTTTCTTCAGGTTTGCCAGGACTGTATGTACTTCCTCTGTCAAATGCATTTTGTTCCCTATTTACACTTTAACAACTAAATACACACCTCAACTCAGGTTGAATACAATTCAATAGCATTGAATAGTTGCCCTTCCCTTTTCCCCCAAAGGGAATACATATGTAAATATATATGTGTGTGTGTACAGTAAATATATACTTGTATATACACACTGAGGCAGAGAGAGAAAAATCTTGACAATTACCTAATTGCTTACACGGTGGCCTGAATTGTCATCTGAGAAATTCCCCTTCTTTCATTTTCCACACAATCTGGCTCGCTGTAGTTTTACAGAACTCAAAATAGTTGCTCAAGATGTGATTATCTTCTTCTAGAAAATAAACAGAAAAATGTGGTCCCACCACTTGCTACCCTAACATCTTCATTTACCCCTAACTGCATTGAATTTCTGAGAAAGATATAATTTTTCTTGAAGAATGTGTTCTTGCATGTCCAAATATGCATCAGCATTCACTTGTACAATCACATATGCACAGTTCACTGAAATATATGAACCAGGCATGAGCTCCAGAGTAATTGTCTTCTGGCATTTATTTGTTTTTCAGTCAATAATAAATAAGACACAAATTGCTACTGATGTCATCAGAGTTCAAAAGTTTCACCCTTTCAATTGAGATGTCAGGTCTCTGAGAGAGTCATGCTTCAATCTTGCTGCCAGTCTTCTCATCACTAGTGAATTTCTATATCCTTCTTTTGACATGTTCAACTCACAGAACAAATTATAGAATATACTAAGGTAATGAACATGTGGTATATAATATGTTTTAATAGATGAAGGCTCAGCAATTTGAGAACTAGTACTTAGCCTTATTTTGGCTACTTCTGTTTCTTACTGTTCTCTCTCAAGGGTTTTAAATAATGTCTGCATGAACTGCAGAAGACTCTAACTTCTCTCTCTCTCCCTCTCTCTCTCTCCCAAATCATATCCTGTCTTGGAGCTGGCAGGAAATTCCTAGAGGAAAAAATAAAGAACATATTTTTAATCTTAACCCAGTACAATTCAGTACACAGCCACACAGTTCTTGTACTGTTCTCAAAATTGCAATTTTCTCATTAGTTATAAAGAAAAAAAAAAAAAAGATCCTGTGAAGTTCTTCTCACCATCAGAAAACTTCACTGTCCTTGTTGGAATGAACAAGTGCCATTATCCTTTCAAAGCATAATGTATTTTTATTGTTGAGATAGGCTCAAAGTATAAAACAAATTGTAAATCCCTGAGTTACTTCTTCTCCCATTGTAGACAATTTAGTTTCCAAGCAATAATCAAAGTCAACAAGGACAATCTGATAATTTTGATTCAGGCCTGAACTCCAATATTGGATGTCCTGATGAGCCTCCCTTATCAAGAGCACATCAAATGTTGTTTTAGTATTAGAATTGGCCTTTACCCGAAAGCAGAAACATGTTTTTGTTGTTAAAGCACTGAAACTGCTGGTACAGAGCAGCAGAAATATCTCACTGTTGTGTGGAAGGAGATATACCAATGAGTACATGAAATACAGGCTAGGAATTATCCACTGTAGATTTCAGAAAGGTAATGGACAGCTGACAAGCACGGAACTACAGCTGGGAGAATTTCAAATTAAATCTATCATTTGATATTATGAAAAAGGAGGGGTTTGTGTAAGATTCCTAGATAACTCACTTCAGCACTGAATTCCATCACCTTCTTTGCTTTCTATTCCACCTTGCATGAAGAGCAGGAGAGGAAGGAACAGGATACCAGGAGGGAAAAGACATCTCTTTTTAGTATCATGTAAACTTTTCTTTCAGCATTGCAGAAAATACTCAAAACCATCCTGGGTTTTTGCCCTCTATACAACTCAAGTATGTTTGGTGAACCCAAGGAATCATCTGCACAAGTTTTCTTTAACCATTCCTGTGATGAATGTAACATTTCAGGTTCTTGCTCTCAGCTGTAGCACCCAGCTCTTCTAAATAAATAGGATGCAGCATGTGTCTAGGGCATAGATAGCTAAAGTGAAGTGATGTCAGGCTAGTCCTCATAGGCATCACTCATCTTCTTTCAGTTACAAACAGTGTTAGAGAAGATCATTGTGTTCAAACTGCAAACAGAAATAGTTCTGAGAGAAAGGCCCACTTAATGGAGGTCTCTGCCTGCAAAAAAACCCCCATCATGATATTTTCCAAAGTTCTAGTTCTACTGATCCAAAGTAAAGCTACTCTGCTACACCATCTAGTGACAATGAGAATTGCACTTCAGACAATAGATTTAATTAAAATATTACCCCTTTGCTCCAGCCTTATCTTTCATTAGTTACAGAGTTAAATCCCAGTGCCTTTGAAGCCACTGGAGATTTCCTGTTATATTCAGTAGGCTGAGGTTGTCATTAGTGCTCCTAAAACACCTCCAATAATGTTGAAGGAAAAAAAATTCTTTTAATTCCAGTGATTCTTTCTGGCCATAGTACCACCATTCTGTGCAGAAATGATGCTGAAGCTCAAAGTCCTGATGGAAATACAAACCTTTCCAAAGCTGTGGATGCTCACATCTCAGGGTTTGCTTTGGGAGGCTCCGTGGCTCATTAACTGCACTTCATTTTACCCTGGCCATTATGTTAGAGGTGATACAAGTTTTGCACTAGGAAGCCTGTTTCTTTTATTGCACTCTCTTCACCATCAAACTGAGACATGCAAAATACTCTCTCTTGGATGGAGGTCAGTGTATTTGTAACTTTGAGACTGAGCTTCTCAGAATACGCAGTACCCCTAGTTAGAGATAATAGCTTTTTTAGAACTTAGTATTTGGCTTAGTTCAATGGAAAGTCCTTGAATTTCTATGGGATTTTTTTTGTCTGTCAAAGTTATTCCACAGACAGCTGGATTCTCTAGCTTTCTCTGGACATCACATCAGGACAGTTTTGATGATGACAGGGCCATTGGATAAACAACTATCTCTGTACAGTTTATACGGCAAATATATGCATATTTAATTAATGTATTTCACTCCTGATTTTTCTTAGCTTATTGATTATAATAAGCTCGTAAAATATAGAATTTTTAAAATAGTTGGTTCTACAAATTTCCCCAAGTGTGTAGAAGAGATGATTTGCAAAAGGGCTGTTTCATGGTTTGCCTAGCACTATGAGTGACATACGCTGGGGATTGGCTAGGTGGCACTGGTGCATACTTATGTGGTACCACACAGATGTGACTGTTTCTAATGGGATATTTGTTGGTTGCATTTCCTGTCATGTAATTGCTCATCTGGAGCTTGATGGTGCTATTGCTCTGCACTAATTATAGCACTGGTAAGGAAGAAGGATGCTTATACTTCTCCTTGAATCTTTCACTCTGAGTTGCCTTGTTTGTAAGCTGGATGTTTGCTGGAGGAGGAAAGAAATCAACTACTTCAGATATTACAAGCCCATGGTTTCAATGATGATGGTTTCTATGTCTTTTATACATTTCTAAAGATCCAAAACATTTAGCAAGTTTTGGCTCTGTATTATTTTTCCACACCTGAAGTACAACTGAGAGAAGCCAGAACAGTACCCTTGGCTCTGTACTTGCTGTTGTATGAATATCAAAAGCCAATAGATAGTACACAGTTTCCCTCTTTTTCTTTTTTTTTCCCTGTGGGTTTTAAATTTTTTTTTGTTTTGTTTTGTTTTTTTGTTCCCCCCAGGAATAGCAGTGAATTTCATTACAGTGGTATCTCAAAGATATTTTTTCTCTACAGCTCAAACCTTGTCCATAATATGAAGGAACTGATTTCTCCAATTCAGAGACAGTGAATTTACCAGCTAAAGCTTTACTGTGCCACAGTAGGAGCTTGTCCTGATGTCATAAGGGACTGATTAGAGCAGTTGGCACTAATTCCATGTATCTATCATGGCCAGGTAAAAGATGAGGATATGTATAACATATCTGTATGCAATGGCATTACTTCTGCTGAGTGTCTCCCCCTCTCTCACTCTCTGTTCCATCTGTGACTCACAGAAAGGGATTGCCTTTATATGCAAGGGTATGCCATGTGCTGGACTTTGTCCTGAATACACCCTCTGGGAGCTAGAGGAATATCCATGAATATATAATAACCATAAGTCATCATGCAAATTCAGCAAATGGAGAAAATAGTTAAAGGCAAGCCTAAATGAGTGACTGCTGCTGAATGCAGAACTAACTGCATGGAAAACTACATTCAGGAGGAATCCTTAGACAGGCCTGCAGAATAATTCACTTTCTACTCCTCAAAATAGCATTTGCACTTTTCCCATACACCAGAACTAAACTGAATTTTAAGGAGGTTGGAATTACAGTTCTGTAGGATATACCCCAAAAAGCATGGAGTGATTTTGCATTAAGAATAGGACTGAGTGGGAGATGGCGGAAGAAACAAATTCAGCTGCCAGCTTCCTGCTGCCCAAGGGAAGCACAGCTGCCTGGTCTGCTGAGCTGAGTATTTGGGTAACAGCATTTTGGAAACATGACACTCATTGACATTGTAGCTATTGCACACTCAGGTCTCCATGTGGAACCCCCGAGTCCCCTCTCACTCCCTGACTTCGAGCAGCTGCTGAGCTGTGCCCTGAGGACTCTTGGGAAGTGATGGTGCTATGGCACATGATATGAGAGAGCAGGAAATTCCTCAAAGAAAGTAACATGACAACAGCACAATCTCATCTTGAAAAAGAGTAGCAAAAATGCTGTTCTGTGGCAGCAAAGTAATTATTTGCATATTCTAATATCTGCATTTGTCTAATACTCTCTGGAGTACAGCCTTACATAGTGCACCTACACAGCTATACACTTTCTCCATGCTCCTAGGTTCTCTATTTTGAACTCTGTAAAATCCTTTCCTCTGGTTTTGCCAAAGACAGGCTGACTACATGAAGCTGTTTTAAGGTCCTCATGGGCTGTACTGTTTCTGTCTTTGCATTCCTCTCTGGGTTTCTCCAGCAGTGATCAGTTTGAGGCTGTTTACAGTCTCCCTCCATACTTCCTTCTTTCAACATCTAGAGGTCAGTTCTTGCCCCCAGCCCGTGATGCCAATTTCCATCTTCTGCTCCTTAGATTTTGAATAAACGCCTCTGCTTTTTCCCAGACTGTCTCTACACTGTGGGAAACTCCTCCAACTTGAAGGAGTCTGCCCATAAGTTTCTGCAGATGTGCTTCTGCAAAGCTACCTCCTCTTGCCAGTGAGAGAGTTCATTTAGGTAATAAAATATATGAGATAAATTCACCCATCTAATAGAGATAAATTCACCCATCAAATAATGATTTATAAAAGCCATAAAGGAGAAAGTGAATTGAAATTATACTCTATGTAAATGCAGTGTAACAGAGCTGAAATCTAATCAATAAAGCCATTATCTGAGACACTACTGTTATGATTCTGCCAGTCCATATACTGTATTTTTAGGAAATAAAGACAGGCTGAAAAACTAGTTATCTACTTTTCTTAAAAAGAATAAGGTTAGCCTACTTCTGGTAATGTACAGTGAGAAACCAAGGTGGCTTTTACAACATTGCCTCTCGTGGGACTCTCCTGGTTGTGGTTGAAACCTACATCTTAAGCCTTTAATTGACTTTGTTGTTTGATTAGCATCAGTGCATCACTCTGACTCATCAGGTGATGTGAATGGAGGAAAATAACACAAATCCTGTTTCTCTTTGGAACATGAAGAACTATTTCCTTGAACCAGAAGGGATTAAGAGTTACCAAAGAATTAATCTATAAGGGTAATAGTTATTTTCAAATGTTTATACAAATACAAAGGTGGAGGACATACTGTTTGTACATATGTGGGCTTTCAAGGGCCTAATTATGAAAATACAACATTACAAGCAGAGTAAAAGTATGACAAACACAACTGCTCATAACCACCAGTCCTTCAGATCCTGTGTAAAATTTTCCAGAGTGTTAAACTTCTTGCAATCAAAGGGAACACATTTTTTGTATTATGAATTTCTATTTTGTGATAGAAGATGATGTCATAAATCTGGAAAATCAGTCCAAGACTCATTGGTATTTGTAGCACCCGTGGGAGAGACATCAACCCAGGATAAAGATTACTTCAGACATCTGCTGTGGTATATGGGTATGTCTGATACAAAACTAAATTTTGCCAAGGGATATGCTAGATGGACAAAATTTTCTTGCAGGAGCCTATGATCATTAAAGGAAAGCATAAACCCAGCCCAGAGCATGCTGCAGCACTCACTCAGGCACGTAGATTGGCAGATGTAATCACTTTATATTCTTTACTGGGACTTACCTCAAGAAGTGCCAAATTTGTTCTAAATTATGCAACAGTTGTGGAACCCCTGCAGGCATTATTACATGATAACTTTAGTTTTTGTGGACAACTGTTTCCAAGTCTTGTTTTCAACTAGTTCAAGAGCTGGACTGTTAGAAATTAGCACTTCCTTTGGACAATCTCCTTTGTAACTGTAGATGCTTCACACTGTGGTTTAGATGCAGTGTTCAGATACATGAAATGAAGTCTGAAAGAACAAACACTTCAGTATTAGGCAGAATAAAATCAATGTTTTGCCATTAAAAAATCCTTTATTTCTGTCTGACACTGAATATATAGTGTATCAAAATTAATTGTCTCTTAATGGCAATATTATTATTAAAAAATCTCAATGTGCAGCACCTCAAAAGGCTGCTGCAGATCTCATGTGCTTTCCTCCTAATTGATAATTCATAGAGCACATTGAAACAGTTGGTTCTATGAAAATTCTAAATTGAATATACAAAGGAATTCAAAGTGTCTATTAAGGCATGCTCTACATTGTTAAGAATATACTCCTTCCTAATGTTGCCTGTGTATGTTGTGTTCTTTTGTTTTATATTCTAACCAACTCATATGTTCTGCTTCATTTGGGTATAAAACAAAACCTGACACTTCAAAGTTGCTTTATTTCTACCACCTAGATGGATATGCACAAGTCCTCTTCAGCTGTTGAAAGAGGGTGACCAAGGCTTCCTTCACCACAGGCACAGGAACTATTCTGCTTGGAAATAGAGTTGAGTTTGCAGAGAACCTCTAACTCCCTTCAAAATCCCTTGCCCAAGTAGAGGTACCTCTTCAGCCTTCACTGCCCCTACTCTTCCCTGGAGCAACAATCATTCAGTTCTGCTGAGCTCCTTGTCCTTCCCACCTCACATATCTCTCTGCCTGTACAATTTACTGTTGTATATATTTATCTGCTGCACTCCTGAATGCTGATTTCTTCTGGCAGCTCCAGGGGAGGATGCCCGTCCCCTTTGGTCTCAGATAACTCTTCAGGGAGATGTTTCTCTGGGCCTCTTGGTCAATCCTGAATACCCTTCATGCTCACAACCTGTCACAGCACACACACTGTGATGACTCGGGACATTCTCTTGCTGTTGGGTAAGTGTCCCACATCCCTGCTGAAGTCTGTGTTTCAAACTCCTTCCACAACCCTCTAAACATCCCCCCCAAGAGTTTGCTCCACTTTGGAACTTTGCTACATTTAATCAGCTTTCCATCCTTCCTGTATCTGCGTATCAGTCAAGCTTTCAGCAGCTATGAATTTTTCTAATTACCTTAGAATTGAAGTAGGAATAGGTGATGTCTCAGCTTACTTCAGCACCTGCATTTATGTAGCCCTGAATTTAAATTGCACAGTCCAGTGGATGGACCTTTTCATCTCTGCTAAAAACTCCAGGGTGAAAGAGGTTTCTGACTGTGATTTTGCCTAGTGCCTTTTGCAGAGAACCTGGTTGCTGTAATCTGTTTTCCATGTCACTTCCCAATGCCACAGTGCAGATGCTATGCTGGAGACACAGGAATGAAAAAGAGCCAACTACTCTGAACCTGTT